>NC_081408.1:356552311-356667311 GCF_030272615.1 Cryptomeria japonica | reverse complement strand
CCATTTCTTGATGGATAGGAAACACCTTTGGCCACTTCATTTCCATGGATGATGTTACAAGGATGAAGTCAAGACTTGTCTATGCTCAGTTCTGTGTCCAGACAACTATTAATAAGAACCTCCCTAACTTCATTACTCTCAAATCTAAGTTAGGAAATTAGACCCAAGCAATTGTTTATGAGAACGCCACTCTTTTTTGCCAGAAATGCTCTAAGGAAAGACACTTAATTTCTTATTGCATATCCCCTGACCCTAAACCTCTCAAGCTCAAGGGTCCCCTGGTTGATGAAGATCCCTTACCACAACATTCCCCTACTTCTATAGAGGACTGTGAAGGTTACCCCTTCAAGGAAAGTCTCAATAATCTCATTGATTCTACTCACAAATCTATTAAGGACACTATTGAACCAGTGTTGGAGGCTATCCATCCTCAAGTTACCAACTTGTCGGAGAAGGGACCACACCCCCCAATGGTTCTGAACGCTCCCTCTTTGGGTAAGAAGGCCCCCCTTGAACAGGGATAGATTGAAACACACCCCTCTTCCCCAGGTATGTTGAATTTTAAAGGCTCAACCCCTAATTCTAAGACCTCTCAGGTGATGAATATGGAGTCAAAGATCTCTGTGATGGAGAACCGTTCCTCCCCATTAAAATCTTTCTCTTCTTCGGTGGCTTTGTCTAGCTATCACCTCTCGCATTATTAAGGCTGGATCACGTAGAGGTGGAAGATAAGACACATGAAGACTAATGTGGGGAATGACCTAAAATAGGGCCACCCATCTCAAAGACTATCAAGACAAAAGGAAGTAGTAAGGGAAGTCACCGACGACAGATACAAAACCCAGGAATCATCAATCAAAGGAAAGAAATGAAGATACTTTCATGGAATATGTGGGGCCTCAATAGCCCTCAAAAGAAATATGCACTCAAGAATTGCATTTAGGAAAATAAAATTGAAATCCTCTTGCTCAATGAAGTCAAAATAATTGACACCTCGTTTTCCATCATTGCTAATAAAATTTGCTTGGGTTCTAAATTCATAATTAGTAACACCTCTAGAGCCTCGGGTGGTGTGGTTACCATGTGGGGTTCCACATGGATTTCAGGTACTTTTGTTTCCTCCTCTCCCAAATTTCTCTTTGTCAAGTTCTCATCTCCATCTATCTTTGGTTTTTTGTTAATATTTATGCTCCAAACACAAAATTAGGTTGTCTCTCCCTCTGGGAAGACATTTTTACCCTCCTTCTTACCGACCTCGATGCTCATTGGATTCTTGTTGGAGATTTTAATTCCACCTATTTCCCTCGGAGAAGTTGGGTGGACTTCAAGACTACTCTGATAGAATGGTGGACCTGACCTATTTCATCAACAAGAATAACCTCCTTGATGTTGACCCAATTGGTCAAATATTCAACCGTCCAATCATAGGAAAGGGGTACATATCATTTAGGTCCACCTGGACAGATTTATCATCTTTGGCAATTGGGATTTATGTTTCAATACCTCTTTAACTACTCTACCTTGCATGGTTTTAGATCATAATCTTATTATTCTTTCATGTCCTTTTCACCATGCCAAAGGAAGATACCCTTTCTGATAGAGATCATGTGGGCCTCCCACTTGGAGTTTAAGGAGTGTATTAGGAGCTGGTGGGACTCTCTGATTTTGGGGACACCCATGTATATGGTCTTTCAAAAACTAGAACCAGTTCACAGAAATATTAAAGGCTAGAACAAGTTCACTTTTGAGAACTTATTCCAACAACAAAAAAGGAGTTAAAAGACACGTTATCTATCATTCAAGATATAATTGACCAGGGGGACATTAGCAAAGCCACTCACACTGACAAGGAAATTATAAGAAGGAAATGGAAGGATAATATGGCTAAGGAGGAGATCTTCTAGAAACAAAAACCCAGAGTTCAGTGAATGATGTTGGCATTTGCCATAACTGATACAGATACAGATACAGATGATGCAGTTGAAGACTTATGACTGCATCGGTAAAGGATCGAAGTCTATTTGTGATGAAGAGATTGAGATTTTGTGATTAGATGACATGATTCATTATTTGTGTTTTCATTGATGGAAACTTATGTCAAATGATGTTCCTGATGTTTTATTTTGTCATCTAAGTGATTTGATTTACTAGAGGATAGGGTTTACCGGTAGAGAACTGAAGTATGTGAAATAGGACTTTAACCGGTAAAGTAAATATGTTTTGATTGAATTGGTCAATTGGTGATGATTGGTGATTTGTGGTTTGGAAGGTGAACTTACATCATGGAAAGGTGTATTTGGCCAGAACCGAAACTTGTGATGATTACCGGAAGGTGTGTTTCAAATTCCTAATGAAGTTTTGCTAAGGTTTTAGTAGGGTTTAAGACCGGTGAAGATATCATTAAACCAGTAATGATTTTTGTTATGATAGTGATTAACAACGAGTATACATGAATGTGGCAACATAACACAACCCACGTGAAATGATTTGATTATTTTTTTGGCACGATTCAAGGAAGAATTTCTTGGGAATCAATGAAATGCTTAGTAGAGTGTTTTAAGGTTTTGACTTTGGTATAGATTGAATTTTCGTGATGGGTTATGATCAACCAATGGTTGATATTGCATTTTAATTTTTTGTAATGATCTGTATATTGATTTGGATTGATCTCTTATGATTTGTATTGCAAATTCAAGATGCAATTACGGTTTAGTGGCCGACCTAGTTGAGATGGCTATTTAGGATGACATAGTTGATGTTTATGGTGTCAGTGGTCTTAGAGAATGTGTTAAGTTGTCCAAGTGAAGTGTGAGATCTGATTGAGAGTTGTAGAGTGTTGAGCATAACTGGATCTAATCAAGCAAGTAGACAAGTGCAAGTAACATATCATTTTCTTATTGTTGTCCCCTAACAATTGCAGCAGGTTAAATCCCTTAATTGAGTAGGTCCTAACAGGCCTTAAACATTTAAGTCCCCTAACATGGAATCTCTCAAAAGAGTATTAAATCCTCTCATGATGTTGATCCTAATAGATCATCAAGATCCTAACCGGGCTGCTAGGCAAATCCCTTAACTGGGTGACTCCTAACAGGGTCTGTTCCTAACAAGGCATATTATAAGCTCCTAATAGGGCGTACTTCAAAAGAGTACAAATTTTTGTGGGTTCTAACTCCCACCATGGTTTTCCCCTATTTGGATTTCCACATCAAAAGCTTATGGTGTTCATGTGATGTTCTTGTTTATGTTTCATTTCCTGCATTATGTCTGAGACATGGTTTATGATGTTTTATCAGAGGTTTATCAAAGGTTACCAATACTGATAAAAGTTGATAGAGAAAAGTGATTGATTTGATAAAATAAGTTGGTAATTGATCAAATCTATATGATTTCTTAAGTGGTGAAAGAATTGATTGATGTGGTAAATGATTTGATTAATGTGTTAAAAAATCTGATAAAGAGGTTGTTAGATTTGATTAAAGAAGTTGAGATATTTGTTAAATTCTTTCAGATCTTATATAAATTTGTTTTTGGGTTTAAATTTTCAATTGGTTTTAATACTAATTCACCCCCCCCCCCCTCTCAGCATTAACCAGATCCTCATAGGATTAACAATTGGTATCAGAGATTTGTTCCTTTGTGTGCAGAAAGCTTAACTGCTTGAGGAAAATATTCTGAGGAAGTCAAGATGATGAAGAAAGAGGGTCCTAAGTTCAACAAGGATAACTCCAAGATTTGGAAAGACATAATGAAGATCTACATCAAAGGTCTTGGTGCACAATATTGGAAGCAAGTTGAAACAACATATGTTTCTCCTACTACTACTCCCTTGACACTAGATGAACTCAGAGAGAAGCAAAATAACATGCAAGCCATAGAAGCTATTGTAAGTACTTTATCTGATTCAGAATATATTGATGTTCAAGGATTGGAAACTGCAAGTGAGATTTGGGAAAAGTTAGAGACAATCTATGGAGGAGATGAGAATGTTCAAAGAGACAAAGAGGAAAACTTGAGAGAAAAGTTCGATGACATGAGAATGCTTAAAGGAGAAAATATTGCATAGTATGGACAGAGAATCAAAGAAGTTGTTGGCAACATAAAGAGTGCTTGAGGTAAAATAGAAGATGATGCAATAATAAGTAAAATTCTTAGAACTCTTCAACCTCAATATGCTATAAGAGTATCTGCAATCCAAGAACTTAGATCTATTTCAAAGGATAAGGTAACGGTTGATTCATTTATTGGTAAGCTTACAACTTTTGAGTTAAATAGTTTTGACAATAGTGTGACAAAATCTACTAAATCTACCTTCAAAGCTTCTATTGCCGGTTCATCTTCTAGAAAAGAAAAAGATATATTTCAAAATCATGAGTGCATGACAAGTCATGGAAGTAACTGGGGAAATGAAGACAATGAAGATCAAGTGATGGAACTTGAGGCACTAGTAAGTATAAAGGAAAGCTAACTTTGAAGTGTTTCTCTTGTAGTAAAATTGGTCATATTGCTGCTGACTACCCTAACACTGATAAGAAAGAAAAGTTTAGAAGATTCAAAGGAAAGGGAAAGAAACATTGTTATGTTGCAATAGATGAAGGTGTGACCGATGAGGAGTCTGAAGATGACTATGACAATGAAGAAATTGTGTTTGTAGCCGTGAAGGAGGAATTGTTAGATGAAAAGGCACTAGTATAGAATAGTGATGAATGGATTATAGATAGTGGTTTCTCACACCACATGACCAAAGACAAAAGTAAATTCATAACCCTTAATGAATTTGATGGAGGTGTTGTTAGATTTGGAAATAACTCTCCTTGCATGGTGAAAGGTAAAGGTTCAGTCTCTCTAAATGGGAAGAGTAATGTTGATGATGTGTTTTGGGTTGATGGTCTAAAGCATAATATTTTAAGTGTTGTTCAGCTCAATGATAAAGGTTATTTGCTTGAGTTTAAAAGTGAAGTCTGCAGAATTCTTGGAGGTAATGGTGAACTGATTGCTACTGGGAAGAAAACTAGAGGTAACTTATTCCATTTGAATAGTGATATTAATAATTGTCTGGTTGCAAGAATGGAAGATAGTTAGTTATGACATAAAAGATGTTGTCATGCTAATTTTGATAATTTGGTTAAGATAAGAAAGTCAAGTGTTGTAAGAGGATTACCCCAACTTGTCAAACCGAATAGTGCGATATGTAGAGATTGTCAAATCGATAAGATGACCTCTATTTCTTTCAAGAAAAAGAATTGTATTTCTGAGAATATTTTAGATTTGGTACATATTGATCTCTGTGGCCCTATTAGAACAAAGAGTTATTACGGTGATAGGCATTTCATGAGTTTCACCAATGACTATTCTAAAATGATGTGGGTGACATTTTTGAGAGAGAAATTAGAAGCATTTAGTAAATTTAAATCATTTAAAGCTCTAATTGAGAATGAAATCGGTAAGAACCTGAAGTGTTTAATGTAATGCCCCACCAGGAACCCCAAAGGAAAACCCACAACAAGGGTGAAACATTTTTTTTTTTTGTTGAAGTATAAACATAATAGGTGCATTAAACACATCATGCACGATAACACAAGCAGAAGACTTACACCAGAATTCCTTAAGGGTTACCAACGAAGAATTAAAACTATAAGATAAATTCCACAATTAAGGTTAATCCAATAATCCATCATTAACTCAATGATCACAAGAAGCCATAAGCAATACAGATTACACCATTGATAGATTGAAAGGATACAATATAATTTATCTTCAATAAGCATGTACACATGACATAAAGGAAACCCCAAACAAAGGATTAAATTGCTCTTCCAATACATGGTTTCTCAATATACATATAAAGATACAACTTAACCAATTAGAAGGTTACAAAAGATCATGATACAATGACCACATAGGTCTCCAAATAACAATAATCTCCAAAATATGAGATAACCATGAGCCACGATCTACCAAAACACCTGTGAAGCCAATCCTCGCATGAAGGTAAAAAACAAGAACATCTGATGGGAAGAGGCACTACCACTCGACCATGTAATTCCCAAAATGGAATCACCCCACCGTGGTAGGAGATAGTTGAGGACCCTCAAGAAAGCAAAAGCATGACATGGTCGACAAAACAATACGACTCCATGACAGCACAAAATGACTCCACAATAATCCAGGTGACTCAACATCACAAATACATAAGTGAGCCTAAAGAGAGAGTGTCATTCAATAGCTTATGATGGTTACCATGTTTGGCCTCCATAGGTCCTGACCCCCATCCTAGGTTATCCTGGTAACCTTTCCTGAACCTCCAGCTCCAACTAAGTCTCATGCAGACCCTACCAGGCTTTCATGAGGACAAGGTGGTCGACTTGCCATTCCAGGCCTTCTCGCTACATTATGAGCCCTATCCAAGCACTCACCTATGCATGAGGTACAATATCTTATTAATGTTTAAGAACTACCCACCTAATCAATTAATTAGATTATCACTTTATTATCTGAATTTTGATGCGTTATCCTACCAACCACTTTGGGCATGACCCCCACTTAGAAGCCACTCTCTCAAAGGACACCAAACAAACATGGTCACTCCACGATGACCCTATGGCGAAGAAGACAACCATAACACCACTATCCAAAAATAAGTGGTCAAAAAAGGACATACTAACTCTTGGTTAACCATAAGGCAAAGACACTACATGGTTAAGACAACGAAGCCATCATAAATCACTTGGTCAAAGGTACCAATTATGCCACCATAGGACGACTGAACCATAGACCAGAATTAACACAATATAACTCTTGCAAGGAAAGCTAATGTCACTAAGTCTACACTCAGACAATCTTTGAGAAAATCAACATCATAAGCACTTGCAACATCATTGATTGAAAATTAAATAAAACACTCTTTTACCATTCATGTCTATTCAATTTCCAAACAAATATTCCATCAAGGATAAAATTCACATCAATTACTCAACCGAATAAAACATGAATTCCTAACAGGCATTTAATTCATTTCCAGAATATATCCAAATTAACCAATTTGAATTACTAATTCATGCCTTGATTTCCATTAATAAATTTATTAATGCACATAATAAAAATCACTTGAAGATCACTATCTATTTAACATTAAAAAAATTGCTTTAAAATATTTCATTTAATAAAAATTAAATTCATAGCACATACCGGTTTGTACCGGTAAGGGTAAAAGGTCAAGCGGGGGTCAAGGCCAACCCATAGTAGTGTTGTTGCCGAAGCAGTAGACACTACCTACCGGTAGTACTGCTACCGTTGGTAGCAGGCCTACCAATCAATAGTGGTGCTATCGGCGGTAGCAGCCGCTACCGACAGTAGCATTGCTACCAACCAGTAGCGGTCCCGTCGACTGGTAGTACCACTACCACTAGTAGCAGTTGCTACTGACTAGTAGCACTGCTACCAACCGATAGCGGTACTACCGACTAGTAGTATTGCTACCTACGGGTATCAGACACTACCAACCCGCGTGGTGGGGCTAGCCCGCTACGGGGTAAGGTAAGGTCTACGCATAAAATAAATGCATGCTTCAAAAGCATTAAAAATCAATATGCCCAAAATCGTTTAATCATGAAAATGATTCATTCTCTAATCATTTCACGGGCACACACACACATAGTGCCAAGATCCAAATTCCAAATGGATATTACCAATACGGTAAATGGTGAAATACAATCACACAAGAATCCCAAATCTTGGGCAATAAGATAATAGGAAGCACACAACAAACTAAATCCAATTCATTCTATTCCAAATAGAAGAGGCAATCTAGGATGTTGATTTTCAAGAACACAAAAACATACAACAAATAGAGAAATAAACTATTTCTTTCCTATAAGCAAACATATGATCTAAGCTTCACAAAATCAACAATAACGGGCATTTCTTCTTCCATTCCAATCATTCCAGAAGAATTTACAAGGAGATTTGCATCTTTTCAACACACAGGAAGCAACTGAAAAATCAAATTTAATTTTCAAAACAAGAAGAGATTATCCAACCTTGAAGCAAACTAGAAGCAAAATGGTGGAAGAATCCCAGTCCTTGCAAACCAAATCAAGTTCTAGCTCCTCTTCTAGAATGTTTTTGCAAATTTCTCTTCCCAATTTTCTGCCTCCTCTTGTCATGAATTTCGAGGAATATATGGAAAAATAATTTCAATCTGAACTTTCTAGGTTGAAAGTTTTCTCCACCAATCAGATTAAATTATTTTAAAAAGTAAAAAGCAATCAGATTTCTCTTTTCCAAAAACAATTCTTTTCCAACAATTAAAAAGCAAAAGTCAAATGGAAAGGTAAAAGGAAAAGCTTTTATTAAATTTTCTATTTCCAAAATACTTTCTTTCAACATAAGCATTTAACATTTAAATGGCTAGGCAATTATTTATTTCCTTTCACAAAATATATTAATGCAACTTTATACAATGAAATAAGCCATTTAACCATTTAATCTAGCAAATTATTAGTTTAATTAAATCAATAATCTCAGAGCATAATAATTAACTAATTACGCAAACATAAGATAGCATCATCCATTCAATTAAATAACCATTTAGATGAACGAAAACACACAAAATGAAGAATGATCAAATGATGACTCTCAAATGACCAAACCAAAGCATTATGACTCGCATACCAGCCAGACGGGAAAGACAACCAACTGACAACACTCACATGAGTGTAACTGCGGATCAAGTTAGGGTCCAACAACTATCTCCTTCACTCCCATCGGACCACACTCAGACCTATGAAACTAGGTGGAGTTGATACCCCGTACCTACCCAGTACTTGTACCTGTA
Organism: Cryptomeria japonica; assembly: GCF_030272615.1. NCBI lineage: Eukaryota > Viridiplantae > Streptophyta > Pinopsida > Cupressales > Cupressaceae > Cryptomeria > Cryptomeria japonica. Next base: position 356,658,478 of record NC_081408.1, on the reverse strand, counting down.
ATGTCCTACTCCAAAGAACCACACGTGCATATAGAAAAATAAAATAATTTATATATATATATATATATACAGACACAACACGCACATCGATGAAGGAGAATCATGACATTCCTTGTCTCACCAGAGTGAGTGAAGGAAAAACATCTCCTCGCATCCCATACACATGCAAACATGCAACACATAAATAACGCATTGCACATATAAGGTAAGAGTGTCACTCCATGATAATGATCCATAAAATAACATTAATCATAAGCACTAAGATACTGCATAAAATCATACACCACAAATCTAGATAAAGCATGAAATAACATCGCATAAAATCTGAATCAATATACAATAATGTTCCACTGAAGTCCATCAAAAACATGCAAAAAGAGTCTGATCAAGGAGGGGTACTACATTTAAGATCAGATCAAAGAGGTGAATTCACATTTGATGAATTTGTTAAGTATTGTGATGAACACAGTATAAAGAGATAGATGTCTTCTCTGAGGACACCACAACTAAATGGCATGGCAGAAAGGATGAATAAAACAATAATTAAACCTGCAAGAACCATGTTATTATAGGGTGATGTATCCAAAATATTTTGGAGAGAAGCAGTCAGTACTATTGTATACACTTTAAACCGGGTACTGGTAAAGATATGTAACAATAAGACACCCTATGAGCTATGGTATGGAAAAACTCCTTGTGTAATTTATTTCAAATTGTTTGGAAGTCAATGCTTTATTAAGAGAGATAACTACACTGAGAAATTTGATACAAAATCTGATGAAGGAATTTTTCTTGGTTACTCTTCTAAGAGTAAGGCATATAAATGTTACAATAAGAGAACTAAGAAGATTGTTGAAAATGCTAATGCAAAAGTTGATGATCTATTTGACAAGTCTAAAGGTGCAAGCAAATCAGAACATGAAAAGGATGATAATGAGGAAAACTTTGTGATAATTGAACCAGAGGCAAAGAATAATGAAGAACCGACAAATATAGAATTAGATGTTCAACTGGTAAGCGATGACAGTGAAGAAGAAAATGAAGAATTTGATGCAGAAGATGCAGAATCAGCACAGACAATACCTAGATATGTCTGACTGGACCATTCACAAGAACAAATAATTGGTGATAAGAATGCAAGTGTGCAAACCAGGAGAAAGATTTTAGATAACTCATGTTTGATATCTACAATTAAATGCAATTCTATTAAGGAAGCACTAAATGATGATGATTGGGTGAATGCAATGAATGAAGAATTAGATTAAATTGAGAAGAATCAGACATGGTCACTTGTTCCTATACTGGAGGATAAGAATGTAATTGGAACAAAGTGGGTCTTTGGGAATAAATTGGAAGAAGAAAGAAAAATTATAAGAAACAAGGAAAGGTTAGTCTGCAAAGGGTATGCTCAAGAAGGTGAGGATTATGGTCAAAAATTTGCTCCTGTTGCTAGATTAGAAGGTGTAAGGATGTTGCTGGCATTTTTTGCATATAAGGGATTCAAAGTTTATCAAATGGATGTCAAATCAGCCTTTCTAATTGGGATTCTTGAAGAAGAAGCATACATTGAACAACCAGATGCATTTTCCTTGACTGATAATAAAGACATGGTGTGTAAATTGCATAAAGCACTATATGGTCTAAAGCAGGCACCGAGAGCATGGTATGAGAGATTACATGCACATTTGATCAAAATTGGATTCCAACATACCAGTGAGGACAACAATATTAATTTGAAGACTGATGGAGACAAGATGCTGATAGCAGAAGTGTTTGTAGATGACATAATTTATGGTGGAAATGATGATATGTGTATGGATTTTTTTGATATAATGAAAAAGGAATTTGAAATGTCTCTAATCAGTGAAATAAAGTTCTTTATTGGATTACAGGTCCAACAACTGGATGGTGGTATTTTTATTTGTCAGACCAAGTATATCAAAGAGGTGTTGAAGACTTTCATCATGGAAGATTGCAAACCAGTAGGAACATCGATGGTGACAGGTTGTAAGTTATCAAAGAAAGATGATTCCCTTGCTATTAGTGAAAAAGAGTACATATATATGATTGACAAGATACAATATGTTGTTCAGAGTAGACCAGACATTGCTCATGCTGTTGGATTAGTAGCTAGATTTCAAAAAGAGCCTAAGGAGAGTCACATGGTGGCTATGAAGAGAATTTTTTGATATCTCAAAGGCACAATAGACTATGGTTTATGGTATCCCTATAAAGGAGATTTTACTTTGGATGTCTTTACTGATGTTGTTTGGGTAGGTAATGTGGATGATCGAAAAAACACAACTGGTGGAGTTTTTCTACTTGGTGGAAGATTAGTGGCATGGACAAGCAAGAAACAAACTTGTGTTTCTCAATCTACAACTGAGGCAGAGTGTGTAGTTGCATCCATGAATTGCACGCAAGCAATATGGGTGAGACATGGGCTAGAAGGATTCAAGATAGATATGTCTGAACTGGTGACTATTTATTATGATAATAAAGTGCAATAAATATTTCTAAGAATCCTATACTTAATTCTAGAACCAAGCATATTGAATTGAAGTATCATTTCCTAAGGGAAAGAGTTCAAGAAAAAGAGGTGAAAATGGAATATGTGAAGAGTAAAGATTAGTTAGCTGATATCTTTACTAAGCCCTTACCGAAGGCTACCTTTGAGTTTCTTAGAGGTAAACTAGGGGTTAGACCCCTCCACTAAAAGAACTAGAATGATGGAGATCCATCAATCTTGTGGATTTAATGTTTATCTTTCACTAAGGATTGATGAAGGGGCAAGCTACTCCTTTAAGGGGAGCAAGTCTGATGTAAAGATCTGATTTAATGCTCTGTTATAATTGTTCTGATTTGAGTAGTAGAGATGATGGAAGAGGCAACAACAAAATTGAAGATAAGTGATGCATTTATACCTTTGGCATTGTTGTCAAAGGGGGAGAAGAAAAAAAAGAAATTAGATATGGGAGAAGAAAATAAATCAGAAATGGGAGAAGTTGAAGATCATATTAAGAGAAGCATTGGTTAAGGGGGAGATGAAAAAAGGAGGAGAACCGACAGATGATGTGATACCAAAAAGCAAGTTTCAGATGATGTTGTTACTTTGATTATATATCTGATTGGTGTTTCCATCAATGCTAAAGGGGGAGATTTTTGGCATTTGGAATAACTGATACAAATGCAGGTGATGTAGTTGAAGACTGATGACTGCACCGGTAAAGGATAGAAGTCTATTTGTGATGAAGAGATTGATATTTTGTTATTAGATGACATGATTAGCTATCTGTGTTGTCATTGATGGCAACTGATGTCAAATAATGTTTCTAATGTTCTTGATGTTTTGTTTTGTCATATAAGTGATTTGGTTTACCAAAAGACAGGGTTTACCAGTAGAGAACTAAAGTCTATGATATAAGACTTTAACCAGTAAAGAAAAGATGTTTTGATTTCATCGGTTTGTCAATGATGATTGGTGATTTGTAGTTTCAAAGGTGAACTTGTATCATGGAAAGGTGTATCTAATCGGAACCAGAACTTGTGATGATTATCGGAAGGTGTGTTTCAAATTTTCGATGAAATTTTGCTAAGATTTTAGTAGGGTTTAAGACCGGTGAAGATATCATCAAATCGGTAATGATTTTTGTTATGACGGTGATCGACGAGGAGTCTACATGAAGGTGGTAACATGACACAACCCACATTAAACTATTTGATTATTATTTTGGTGCGATTCAAGGAAGAATTCCTTGGGAATTAGTGAAACGCTTAGTAGAGTGTTTTAAGGTTTTGACTTTGGTAAAAATCAAATTTTCGTGATGGGTTACGATCAACCAACGGTTGATATTGCATTGTAATTTTATTGTAATAATCTGTATATTGATTTGGGATGATCTCTTATGATTTGTATTGCAAATTCAAGATGTAATTAGTGTTTAGTGGTTGACCTAGTTGAGATGGCAATTTAGGATGACACAATTGATGTTTATGGTATTGGTGGTCTTAGAGAATGTGTTAAGCCATCCAAGTGAAGTGTGAGATATGCATGAGAGTTGCAGAGTGTTGAGCATAACTAGATTTGATCAAGTAGGTAGAGAAGTGTAAGTAACAGATCATTTTTTTACTATTGTTCCCTAATAGTTGCAACAGGTTAAATCCCTTAACCGGGTAGGTCCTAACATGCCTTAAACATTTAACTCCCCTAATAGGGAAAATCTCAAAAGAGTCTTAAATCCTCTCATGAGGTTGATCCTAATAGATCATAAAGCTCCTAACCAGGCTACTAGGCAAATCCCTTAACCAGGTGACTCCTAACAGGGTACGCTCCTAACTAGGCATATTGTAATCTCCTAATAGGTCATACTTCAAAACAGTACAAATATTTGTGGGTGCCAACTCCCACCATGGTTTTTCCCTATTTGAGTTTCCATGTCAAAAACTTATGGTGTTCATGTGTGGAATGTTTTTCATGTGATGTTCTTGTTTATGTTTCATTCCATGTATTATGTCTAAGACACCGGTTATGATGTTTTATCAAAGGTTACCAGTACTGATAAAAGTTGATAGAGAAAAGTGATTGATCTGATAAGATAATCTGGTAAATGATCAAATCTATATGACTTCTTAAGTGGTGAAATAATTCATTGATGTGGTAAATGATTTGATTAATGTGTTATGCAAATCTAATAAAGAGGTTGTTAGATCTAATTAAAGAAGTTGAGATATTTGTTAAATGGTTTCAGATCTAATATAAGTTTTTATTTGGGTTTAAATCTTCAATTGGTCTTAATATTGATTCAACCCCCCCCCCCCCCCCTCGCTTAGTATTAACTAGATCCTCATAGGATTAACAAATGTGTGAGGGTGACAAGAACTCTACTTTCTTCCACTGTTCAACAAGAATTCATAAAAGAATGAACTTCGTCTCCAGCCTAAAGAATGAGAAAAACTAGGAAATCAAAGAGGATGAGGCCCTTGGGAGGCTAGTGTTTGAATATTTCTCTACACTATTTGAGGACAACAATACGCTGAGGGACCAAAATCTAGATGATTCCTTTCTCCAATGTTCCCCCACCCCCCTCACGGAGGAAGACAACAATGTGATAATGGATCCTGTTACTAAGGAGGAGGTGTGGGATAAGGTCTTCTCCATGGGTGCCTTTAAGTCCCCTTGGGCAAGACGACTTCCCCCTTCCTTCTTTTAAGATTTTTGGGATATTGTTGGTTTGGACATTCTCATGGCTGCTAAGGACTTCTTCAGGTCAGACAAGATTCTGGAGCAACTGAAAAATACCTTAATTGCCTTGATTCCTAAAGTGCAAGAACCTACCCTCTTCAAGGATTTCAGGCCTATTAGTTTATGTAACGTGGTTTATAAAATATTTTCTAAGGTCTTGGTCAACAAGCTCAAACCATTCTTAGGCACTATGATAAGCCCTTGTCTAAAAGGCTTTGTCCCTAGGAGACAAATCCTGGATGCGGCCATTGTCACCCATGAAGTTATTCGCTTAATGGACAAGTGTCTCAACTAGATATGGTTTTAAAATTGGTCATCTATAAAGATTATGATCATGTGAATTGGGCCTTCTTATTTAAAGTCCTCTAAAAATTGGGGGTTAGAGAGAAGCTACTAAATCTCATCAAGGAATGCATATCAATGGTCAGATACTCTATCTTGCTGAATGGGGTCCCTCATGATCCTTTCTTCACCTCAAGAGGTATTCGTTAGGGAGACACCCTTTCTCCCTACCTTTTTATTATCTTATTTAAAGTCTTGAGTAGAAATTTCAGTTCTCTCATCCATAATGGAACTCTTACATGGATTAAATTGACTTCTACATTACCCCTATGGTTATGCAACAATTTGTGGATGACACCATCCTCTTTGTGGTTGCTTTTGTGGTTGAGGCTAAATGATGGAAGTATTTTCTCAATTCTTATGTTGAGGCTTCTAGGAAGCACATCAATTATTACAAGAGCAATATATAGTTTTTCCATACTACTGAAAGGATCCAAACCAAAATTAAATCTATCCTTGGATATCAGATTGCTTCCTGAAAATTTACCTGGGATTACCTCTTACTATCAAGGAGGCATCTAATTCCTTTTGGGTCTCCATTCTAGAGAGAATGCAGAAGAAAATGGTAGGGTGGAAAGGAAGACTCCTTAGTAGTGTGAGGAAATTTCATCTCCTGACCTCTTCACTTCAAGGGATCTCTATCTACTTCCTCTCCCTTTTCAAAATCTCTGCAGCAATGGAAGAAAATATTAAGGGCATCCAAAGGACCTTCCTTTGGACTGGCATGGAGGAAAAGAAAATACTAGCTCTGATTGGATGGGATAAGGTTTGTGTTCCTAAAGCCAATGGTGGGCTGGAGATTAGGAATTTTTTTTGTTTTAACAAAGCCCTCCTAGCTAAGACTGCTTGGATGGTTAATGGTCAAAACATTGAGTGGGGTGGCATAATGCATGCTAAATACCTAGCCCATGACAATTTTCACAAGTTCCTTAATGTGGAAGGTGTTCCAAAAAAGGGGATCTAAAATATGGAATAACATTTTCAAATGCAAAGACATCATCAGTAATGTCATGCAATGACTTATTGGTAATGGGAGAAACATACTATTCTGGGAAGATTTATGGTTGGGGGATAAAGCTCTGATATCCTCCCCTTCTTTGTGAAGGATTCTTCATTCTTTGAAGGATAGGAAATAGGAAATCATCACAAACAAATCAATATTAGTCATTAGCTCAATCACAAAAGAAAATTGCAATGATCTATCCTAAACACATTCAATAGAGACATGAAGATAAAACATTCAAAAAGATTATGCAAACCAGATGTAAATCTAAATGTTTCCTTCATGCGGCTCCATTGTTCTTCTTTCTTCTCCAAATAGTTTTATTGTAGATCTCACCTACTAGTGCACATACATGGTTGAAAGCAAGATTGACATTGACACAAGAATACTCGAAGCGTGATTGATTAGAAATTCGATAATCTGATTAGGGGTTTTGATTGAAGAAATTCATCAAATTTATAGACAAATTGGAGAGATGAACAAATTAGCATGATTCAATTCAAATGGAAATTGCAAATCAATTATGTCAATTATGACAAATTATGCACTTTCTATGCAAAATTTGTTGATTGATAATTTATGAGAAGTTATGACAACTTCTATGTCAAAAATTGATTGATTGTCAATTATGACAAATTATGACAAATTGACATGTCATTCCCATGAATTTAGGAGAGAAATAGGAGGAAATTGAAATTAGATGAATTAGAAATTAGAAAATTAGAAAAAGAGGAAAATTAGGAATTAAGAATTAGGTAAATTAATTAATAATTTGTCATTTATTAATTAATTCACAAAAAGAGGAATAATTAGCCAATTAAATGAACATTTAATTGCAATGAGAAGACTTAGGATAAATAAATAATTTATTAATCCTAGAGGAAGAAATGACACACAAGGTTAAATGATTAAATCATGAAACCCTAAAAGATGAATTAGCAATGCGAGAATGACAATTAGGTCTTGATTGAAGATAATTGATATTGATCATGATTTTGAATTAATAAATGATCAATGTGATAAATGATTTGATTGATAAATGCGCCAATTGACGAGGAACAATGACTAATTGATCCAAATTGACATAATTGAGACAAACAACGATCGATGACAAATCGATCGCAAAATGACAAAATAGATTGCAAGACGACAAGGTTGAAAATGACCACGATCGATGACAAATCGATCGCAAAATGACAAGATTGAACATGACAACGATCGATGACAAATCGATCGCAAAATGACAAGATTGAGAATGATAAGGATAGATGACAAAATGACAAGACTGATGAGAGGACAAAACCCTAATTCGGATTGACGATGTCCAAAATGATGACAAATGAGCATGCACATTGATGCAATAGGATAAGATCGATTAAAATCATGACTGAAGGGTGTTGTCGACAAGACCAAATTTGAGAGAAAGATGAATGAAGAATGTAGAAGAATGACTCGATGCTTGAAAATGATAAAAACCAAGTGCGTGACATAGGAGAAATGTTAATGCGGCGCAAAAAAACCTAAAATAAGGCAATGCACAAATGTTAAAGTATGACTCCGCAAGCGTTGACCATTTTTAGGTGTCTACATTTTGCCCCTCTTTGAGACAATGCGATTTTAAGCATTGTTTCAAAGAATAATAATGAAAATGCCCCAGACCATGACAATGACATATGCATGCCCCCTCGAGGAATTGGCCGAAAACATGCAGAAAAGAGGCCAATTGATCGATAAAAATGATAGGATCGAACGGACTGACAATCGGATATCGGATGCATGAAGGACAAGAAATTGATGGTACAAAAGACCGCGACCAACATGAGATGGAGAGAGTGCACGTCCATCTATGCACTGACAAAGATCTATAAAGGAGGCAAAGAGAGTGAAAATTGCTCATTTGCACTAGCCAAAGAGGAGGATTTGTTGCTCTGGACAAGGGCACTTGCAGATAGATGGCGAACATTCCAAGGGTGGATCACCTTGGGGAACGTGTACGCACATTCAGATGATCAGACAATGTGGGAGCAGTGGTATGTATCTCAAAAACCCATGTTTTCAATTTGATGAATTTGACGTGCTTGCGGGACATTGCAGGGCCCACAGGGGATGCAGAAAAGGACTCCTGCGCTTGTGTAGGGCGAATCTTGCGCTTGTGTAGGGTCTTCTACGCTTGTGTAGGGAGACACAAGAATAGGTTACATGACATAGGCGCAGGTTCCTGGACACAGGCGCAATTGTGCATTGGAAACTCAATTGTGATTCAAAATTGCATGCAAATGATCCGAAAAGGGGGGATAAGGGTCGGATAAGTCAGATTAGATGAAAAACACCCTAATTTGGACATGAAAATGAGGAAATGCAACCCGTAGGAGCAAACCCTAAAATTGACAAAAATATGCCCCAATTTGTGATGTAGAGTCGACAGTATCCATTGATCACGCGGGAGAACCGACCAGATTGCTTCATGCTACGACATAGACTCAGGAGCATAGATAGAGACACAGTAGCAGGACTTGGGATATACTATGTCACTTTCATGCCTGAGATTAGGGCAAACACAGGACTACTTACCGCATTGGCAGAGCGACGGCATTCAGAGACTTCCTCATTCCACCTGGCGACTAGAGAGGCGACGGTGACACTAGAGGATGTATGGCATATCCTCCGCATTCTGATTCCTTGAGAGATGGTAGAGTATGACCCAGTGACAGGGAGAGATGCATTGTGCAGATTGTTTGAGTGCGACGTAGATGATTTGGATATCGTCGAGAGGGAGATTGGCTGGGAGACCATGGCATCAGAGTATGATCGACGATATGTGGTGATAACCGTGGTGATAGCTGTGGTGATAGCATGTCTATTAGCAGGAGATAGATGAGGACATGGATTCCCTATTGGATGGGGAAGAGTGCTAGAGCGGATGGCGACAGAGGGGATAGTGTACGCATGGGGACCATGTGTACTGGCTATGCTGTATTTTCAGTTGCATCAGATAGCATATCAGGGAGTGCAGACTTTGAGCTGTGGAGTCACATTGCTACAGGTATGGGCATTTGAGCACATAGCCATATGTCAACCGATTACAGAGAGACAGGTAGTACCACATCGACCATATGTGTATTGCTATGGTGGAGCACTGAGACAGGGTCCTTTTGGATACATATTATATTGGCGACACGAGCTAGATAGACTGAGAGAGTTCACATGGAGGCCATATCGTGATTGCCCTGGATGGTCAGATGACAGTGAGGAGCTACCATATTGCAGACAGGAGAGGTACCTGATTGGGCAACCAGTGAATCGCCAGAGAGTGATTGAGTTGTACCTGTCAGAGAGAGTCAGACGACAGTTTGGAGAGAGGCAGGATGTACCAACAAGGACGACACACTTTGCCCGATCTCACAGAGAGACGAGTCAGTGGGGGAGTATGATTCAGCCACACATAGCATATACTAACTTCACACAGCTACAGTAGAGACAGTGGGATTGGAGATCAGATGTGGTGGATGCCAGGATGACAGAGGAGTATGAGAGATGGTTTGCACGACGACGGCCAGTGCCATTGACAGATCCGGACATTCCAGTACCTAGGCGACAGGAGGACTTCCCACTCACTAGAGAGGAGGAGAGAGATGATGAGGATGAGGAGGATGAGGGTGGTGATGAGGATGAGGGGGATGAGAATGGGGATGATGAGGATGGAGATGATGAGGGGGATGACGACAATGAGCCAGACTCAACTGATCAAGAGACATTGCAGGATATACCCATAGAGCCGGAGACAGCTAGCATAGAAGAGATGGAGATGTGCAGGGCTACCATAGCGAGTCAGCAGGAGCACATTGTGACTTTAGAGAGATAGCAGGATCAGTTCAGAGCAGAGATAGCCAGACTCACAGCGGCTCGGGATATAGTAGTAGCTCAGGCACAGCGAGAAGAACAGAGAGTCATTGAGTATATTGGGTCGATTCGGGATGCCAGTGCACGGGAGATGGCAGAGATGCTGGTAGAGACCAGAGAGGAGATACGCCATTGGAGGACACTATATGAGGGTGTAGTTCCACCAAAGCAGAGAGCACCTTCATATCGGGCATGATCGAGGACAGAGAGCAGGGCACACTCTCGGAGGTCATTGAGCAGTATGGGGGTGAGTGGACCTATGAGACCACCACAGCCAGGACCAGGAGGGACATCATCCACGAGACATGGCAGGGATGAGGAGGATAGAGGGAGCACCCTATGATAGAGGCACGTACTCCTTAGGACAGACAGTGGACATTATGTAGTTTGACATTTTTGTAGTCATCCTGCGGGCCATACTTAGGACAGACAGTCCAATTTTGTACTCCGATATTATTGTGACATATGATATGATATGCATCGATATGATGGGATGCAATATGTTATGACTTATGTTATTTTCTATGTATGGATGACTTATGCACTGTTGATGTATGATTGTGGAACATGTATGGATGTATTTTTTTATGTGTTTTCGATGCATTTATAATATGAAATGGATAAAATGCTTGATGTGATGCTTGATATAATGCAAATGTACTAACCAAATGGATGCAGGATGCAGTATGTATGTTTGAAGAGTGGAGCACTAGACCGAACTAACTATCCAACCAGATGGAAGAAATGTTAGCAAGAAGAAAATGAAACAGAGGATAGTTAGAGACGAAGAAAAACTTGCTTTCACTAATGCACAGAAGTAGGTGAGAACCTTTATTTGATATGGCAAAATGGATGCGGCGCTACATGGCAATGAAGGCCAGAGCGATAATGCAATCCCTTTGCATAAGACAGACACATCGTAGATAAATAACAATCACAACCAAAAGAAAAGGACCATGAACCATCCCGGTCACTCTAAATCACTCAGTGACATCATCGAGCAACATAGGAACATGATTGAAGATAAATCAATAAAAAGATAAGATGCACAAATTCCAACAAATCAAACAAACATCTTGATCTTCATTGTCAAAAGTTGAAAGCGTTGATAGGACGATCATGCTGTCTGGTTTCAGGACATGCGGTACCCCGTCTAAGACAGGACACAGTCTGGTTTCGAGTATACCACACCCTGTATAAGACCCATGATAGTAGAGACAAGGACAAATGATTTTGAGGTTGATTGATATGACACTTTTTGATCAGTTTGAATGTTTGGTTTGATTGAAAGAGTCCATCTGTTAACGCATGATTTCAGTAAAGCACAGTGTATGATTGCGAGTCATTAGATGTATGCTTAGTGATTTATCTATGCACAAAGGGGACATGTTTTTGTTTTTCTTTTCGAGTTTTTACAAAAAAAATTTGTTCATTTTTTCAGGACTTTATATGACTTTTTTTTTGGATTATTTCAGGACATTATTCAATTTTTTTAGAGATTTTTCTCAGGACATTTTTCAATTTTTATGATTTTTTCAGGACATTTTTTTGATTTTTATGATATTTTTTTTAAGGACATTTTTAAATGTTTTTTGAAGATTTTTTTCAGGACATTATTTGATTTTTATGATATTTTTTCAGGACATTTTTAAATGTTTTTTGAAGATTTTTTTAGGACATTATTTGATTTTTATGATCTTTTTTCAAGACATTTTTCAATGCAAAAGTTCTAGTGATTGATCATGACAAGGGGAATGCACCCAATGCGCATCTGAAAGACATACATAGACCGGGACCAAAACCTATGTACAAGAAACCAGAGTATGCAAGACAATGATGTTGACCAATAACAGGCCTGGAATAGAACATTGGGTCAAGACAAATATAGACGTGATAAACCGGCCGAGAGAAAGCATAGCTAGAGGTCATGATAGATGACGGAGCAACGATCTCATTCTACACATGGTGCCTGTTTGCCAGGTTTTCACCAAGGTTCTTGCCCAAAGCGCTTGTTTGCCAGGTTTTCACTAGAGGGCGAATCATTTTTTTCTTTACTTTTTTGTTCTTTTTCTCTTTTTTTTTTGTATTTTTTTTTTTGCTTTTTCAATTTTGTTGTATTTTTTCTCTTTTTCAATTTTTTTGTATTTTTTTCAAGATCATATTTGAAGAAATGCTGATAGAAAATTATGCCCAGTACTTGCGAAGATGCATGTTGTTGACAGGATCAGACAAAGGTTCACCTTCTGGAGTGGCAAGTTGATATGCCCCCGAGCCATAGGCTGTAGTTACTATGAAAGGCCCAACCCAATTAGGTTCAAACTTACCTTTGATGATGTTAGTAGACTATGCATTCTTAGGGTTTGCCTTTAAAACCAGATCTCCCACTTTGAAGTGTCGCCCTTTGACCTTCTTATTATGAGAGCGACGAAGACAGTTTTGATATGCTTGCAAATGTGTCAGAGTTGTCTAATGCTTCTCATCTAACATCTCAAGCTGATGCAACCGAGAGACTCTGTGTGTCTCATCGTCAATCAGATGTTGCAAGGAAACACACAAGGAAGGAATCTCCACCTCCAAAGGTAAAACGGCTTCCGCACCATACACCAAGGAATAAGGTGTTGCGCCAGTAGGTGTGCGGATAGAAGTGCGGTAGGCCCATAGTGCTGGATTCAACTGGACATGCCAATATCGACCAGCATCATTGACAACCTTCTTTAGGATCTTGATAATGGTTTTATTTGACGCTTCGGATTGACCATTCCCCTGTGGATAGTATGGACTGGAGAAATGGTGTTGAATATGAAATTTTTCACAAAGCTCTTTAACATCTTTATTCTTAAAGGGGCGACCATTATCAGTGACTATGGAAAGAGGAACCCCATACTGGCATATGATATAATTCAGCAAGAATTTTGAAATTTGGACACCCGTGATATAGGTCATGGGGATAGCCTCAATCCATTTTGTAAAATACTTTGTGGCTGTAATGATGAGCTTGTGTCCATTTGCAGATGTCGGGTGAATCTTGCCAATAAGATCCAATCCCCATTGAGAAAAGGGCCACAGAGATATGATAGAATGAAGCTCTTGGGCTGGTGCATGAATATAATTTCCATGGATCTGGCATTTGTAGCACTTCTTAACAAAATCATGAACATCTTTTTCCAGAGTAGGCCAACAATATCCACCATGAATCAACTTTTCGGCTAAGCTTAGACCATTGAAATGGCCCCCACATATACCATCATGAACCTCATGTAAAGTCATTTGTGCTTCGTCAGAATCCAAACACCTAAGGAGGGTATGGTCAAAGGAACGACGGTAAAGGGTGTCGGCGATGATGACATATTTGGCTGTCTGTCAGATAAAGGCTCGGCGTTGGTTAGCGGAAAGGTTGGGTGGTAAGGTTTGGGATTTCAAATATTGATATATGTCATTGTACCATGGGGAGTTGGGACCAACAAGAATGCACATCACATCTGCTGTCAGAATGTCAAAAGAAGGAACCAGCAATTGTTCAACTAAAAATTCACATTTGTCCATATTGTGGGGCATATTCAACATGGAAGCAATCGTAGCCATCGCATCTGCCGACTTGTTTTGCATTATTGGAACTTGACTAAAATGAATAGCTATGAATTTGGTCTTGAAGAAATCTACCATATGCTTATAAGGAATAAGCTTTTCATCTTTTGTTTCGTAGTCATCATTCACTTGTCGGATGACTAATTGAGAATCTCCATAGACTTGCAAATGCATGATGTTCCAGTGGACTGCTACTCGGAGTCCTGTAGCTAGTGCTTCATACTTTGCAATGTTATTGGTACAGTGGAAAGTTATTCTGTAGGACTTTGGAATAGCATCACCTTGAGGGGTGACAAACAGGACGCTGGCTCCGGACCCAAACTTGGTATGGGACCCATCAAAGTATAACTTCCATTCATTAGAGGATGTGAGAGCAAAGACTGATTCATCTGAAAAATCGGTCAACATGGGATGATCATCAAAAATAGGAGCCTCTGCAAGTTGATCTGCTATGACTTGTCCTTTTATCGCCTTTCGCTCCATATACTCAATGTCAAATTCACTGAGAATCATGACCCATTTTGCTAGGCGACACATCAAAGCTGCTCGGCTAAGCAAGTATTTTAAGGGATCAACTTTTGCAACCAACAATGTTTGGTGGCTTAGCATATAATGTCAAAGTTTCTGTGTTGCAAATACCACTGCTAAGCATGCCCTTTCAATAGTTGAATAATTTAGCTCATAGCCTACCAGAGTCCGGCTGATATAGTAAATAGCTTGCTCTTTGTCGTTCTCATCTTGTTGGGCCAAGAGAACTCCTAATGCCATTTCAGTTGTAGAAATATACAATAAAAATGGCTTTCTTTCTATTGGAGGCATTAGCGACAGCAAATATTCTTTGAGAGCTTGAAAGGCTGATTGACATTGCTTAGTCCATTTAAAAGTGACACATTTATGCAGTAGATGTTGGAATGGATGACATTTGTCGGCCAACTGAGCTATGAAGTGACGAATTGATTGGAGTTTTCCTTGCAGACTTCTTAATTGTCAGAGGTTTGAAGGTGGAGGCATATCCATTATTGCTTTAACCTTAGCAGGGTCGACCTCAATGCCTCGATGAGAAACAATGTATCCTAGTAATTTGCCAGCTGTGACACCAAAGACACACTTCTTTGGATTGAGCTTGAGTTTGTAGGTCTCCATTCGGTCAAAGATTGGGCCCAGGATGGCTAGATGACTATCTCTGGTGACAAATTTGCATAACAAGTCATCAACATAGTCCTCCATCAAAGTATGCATGAAATCATGAAAAATTGTCATCATTTCTCTTTGATATGTTGCACCTACATTTTTAAGACCGAAGGGCATCACATTCCATCAATAGGTACCCCAAGCACAAGTTAATATTGTCTTATGTTGATCTTCAGGAGCAATGCGAATTTGATTATAGCCGGAGAAACCATCCATCAATGAAAGCATCTCATATCCAGCCGTCATGTCCACTATGATATCTATGTTTGGCAATGGAAAATCATCTTTAGGGCATGCTTTATTGAGATCCCTAAAATCTGTGCAGATTTTGATGCCCCCAGTTACTTTGCTAACTGGTACTAAATTTGAAATCCAGTCTGCATAATCAATGGGTCTGATGAAGCCCACATCTAATAATTTTTTTAGTTCCACTTTGACCAAAAGAGCCACCTGAGGGTGCATCTTTCTAAGTTTCTGTTTGACAGGTTTGGCATCTGCTTTCAATGGCAAATGATGAAGGACTAATTCTGGATCGAGGCCAGGCATATCTGCATAGGACCATGCAAAGTTGATCTTCTTCTCAAGAAAGAAATTGACAAAATCTACCTTTTCCTGTTGTGATAGAGAAGCAGCGAAATGAATGACCTTAGGGTTGTCAGGTGTACCCAAATTGATTTCCTCAGTCATTTCCACAAGAAATGTTGATTTGTCCTGACTGGATAGGGGTATGTCCACTCTTCCACCTTTGGGTGCCTCAGAGAGGTTTTCACCTGTAGGTACGTCTTTTATTTTTACTTTTGTATGATCAGAGAGTGCCTTACGATTTTCACTCAAAGATCTATTCTTTTGATTTTTTACTGTTTCTTTTCTTTTTTCATTTTGATGACTGGAAGAGGGAGTTGACTCCCCAAAATATGCTATGGAATCCAGGTCAATAGCAAATCCTGCCTTATGATCACCTTGTGGTAGGCCTTCCCATAGTCCAAGGAATTCTGCAATTGCTTCATCATTTTGAAAACAATCCAATGTGAGTGGTTCTTGTTGGTCATATTGGATAAGCTAGGGATAAATGAGGGGCATGTCATCATCGATTGTAAGGAGAGAGAGGGCTGATATGGTAAAAATGTGAACATCTGTGGTGTCACTATCCAAACTGCTTGTATCAGATTCGGAGCTTGGATCCCAAAATGACTCTATCCAAGCATGAGGACATATTTTAGGAAGAGGAGTTATTTCATGTTTGTCTTCCATAGGAAAATTATTAGGGTCAATGAAGATATTGTCGAGGGCATAGGAGCTAGAAGAAAAAGAACTCCACTCCCATTCATTAGAATCAGTTTCGAGTCGGGTATCCTTAGGTGTTATTTCATCGTCAAAATCACACCCTTTTCGACATGTGGGCACTTTGGTAGATGTGGATCCAATTCGTAATGGTACAAAACCTAACCCTAAAGTTGGAGGTCACCTCTTGGGTATAACTTGCTCTAGCCTTCCATTGTTGTTCAGGCCTAAGCCACTGCAACCATCATATCCTTTCTTTTGCAGCATAGTAAATCCTTTGCTGTAGTGTTCCACTGGCAACTTGACAGGTGGGGTCTCAGTTGGATCTTTGTAAAGCCAATCTATGACATCATCATCTACAGTTTCTTTGTCAAGTTCTCCCCATCTTGTAAATGTAGTGGGAGGCTGATATTGAATAATGACCTTAGGTTCCTTTTGCAATAAATGCAGTTTGCCATATGATTTTGGAGATATCGGTAAATTCCCGATGAGGAATGTTTGATCCATTGAATATTCTCTGCATCCTTGGTCCTGTATCTTCAATTTCCCTTTGACAACATCTAACAATTCATTAGGATCCACATAGCTATGTGACTTGGCTTCTCTATTAACTGGGACTTGCTGCTGAGGGGTATCCTTTAGAGTAGCACAAAATTGAAATGGATTAGGATCTCCCGGAATTGTTATCTCAGTTCCATTGTAAGGATTATTTAAACATTGATGATAGGTGGATGGAACTGCTTTCATTGCATGGATCCATGGATGGCCAAGAATCATATTATAAGGGAGATCAAGGTATAGGATTGGACCGACTCTGATAGGCAATGTAATTATCCCTTTGGATGGGCGCTCAACATCATCATATGCTTTAATTGTTATTCTTTTGGAAGCATCAATGTCATTTTCTGTATATCCGAGGCCAATGACCACTCTTAATGTACAAATATTAAGACCTGCTCCACCATCTATCAAGACTCGTTGGATTTTGCAATTATGGACAAAGACTTCAAGGTGTAAAGGATCATAATGAGGGAGCTTATCAGGTGAGATATCATTATCAGAAAATGCGACATTTTGGGAAACAGCTAGATGTCCAATCCGAGCTTGAAACTGGTCAACATCAATATCTGTCGAGACAGTGGACTCAATTAAAGCTTTATCCAGGACTACACGATGCATGGGAGACATTTTCAACAACTCAAGGATTGATATTTGTGCAGGTGTCTTTCCTAGATGATCCAAAAGATTGTACTGACTTGCAGGAGTTGGTTTGGAAGGAGCTGCAGGAGCTCCTTTCAAGACTATTTTGGATCGACGAGTGGTGACCGCGCAAGAAGGATCTTGTTCCTTTATTTTTAGTGTGGAAACATACTCATTTGACGCACGAAAACAATTAATGACATTGTTATAACTAGTATTTGCATAATTGGCCATTTGGGTAGAGTTGGAAGAAGACGCTTTACCCTTGTCATGATCAAGCAAAGGAGTTTTGAAAATAGTATGATCAGTGTTAGAGGTCGGATGGGGTGGATCTACCTCAATTACTCCTTGCTCTAATAAATCTTGAATCATATGTTTCAATTGAAAACATGATGCAGTTTTATGTCCTTTGGATCGATGATACTCACAGTACGCATTATCATTCCACCAATGCGGTTTTACCGCTGGTTCTGCCTTGATATCTGGTAGCTTAATAAATTTTTCTTGTATCAATTGTCTCATTACTGATTCAATAGGCTCTCCCAATGGCGTAAATTGTCGAGGAGGCCCATCCCGCGATTGGAAGGGTTTGCTTTGTTGGTTTTGTTGTTGGCCTTGTTGTTGATTATATTGTTGAGTATGCTGTTGTTGAGCATGTTGTTGGTATTGTGGCTGTTGAGTAACATTGCTCATTGGTGCTTGATTTCATTCCATAGTTGACATATTAGGAACACTCAATTTCTTGATTGTGAATGGGGGTTGATTTGCATTCACCGCTCTTGCATCAACAACTCCATCATTAGTGACATTCTTGTTCTTATACCGAAATTTGTTTCCATCCCCTGAATAATTTGTGTTGTCACTGTCTTTATTGAGCTTGATAATTCCTTTAGCTATAAGAGCCGTTTCAATGCTCATTCCTTTCTTAATGAGTTTCTCTATAGTACTGGGACTTTTCAATTTTAGCTCATACATCATTTCTGGGACCAAATTTTGGATAAACAGATTCACTTGTTGTTCTTCAGGTATATCGAGAGAAGAATGACTATACAAGCTTTGCCATCGTTGCAAAAAGGTCACTAATGGTTCACCTTGCTTTTGCTTGGTATTGCATAAATCTGACATAGTCACGTCACTGTCGATGTTGAACGTGAAATGAGATAAAAAATTTTGAGCCAATTCCGACCAAGTCTTTATATTTCCTGGCAGATGTGAATACCAATCCATGGCTTGTCCTGTGAGACTTCGTGCAAATAATCACATTAAATATGTCTCCTCATAGCTTACTTCCGTACATGCCATGAAAAATGCTCAAATATGATCTTTTGGATTACCATTCCCTTTATATTTCTCAAAATTAGGTGCCTCAAAATGCTTAGGGAATGGAGGCATGTATACACTCTTGTCAAATGGATTAGGACATAAATCTTGATCTATATACAACTTCTTTGTTCCTTTGGTTTCTAATGCGTCAACTTTTCATTGCAACTTCTCAAGTTGTTGGGCAATTGTATCAGATTTTAGAGGTCCATCATTAATCCCAGTGGGTATTCTTTGTCGATACATCATATTTCCGATCGGTTGTGGATATTCTGAAATGGCCGTTTTTGGTGTCTCCGGCATATAAAGTTCTTGGTACATCTCTTGTTGTTGCGGTTGTGCTATACCTTGATATCGACCTTGTTGTTGTGCTTCTTGTAGCTTGGGTTGATATTGCAATTGAGTATGTGGTTGATATTGCACAAGCACCAATTGCGGTTGTGAAGTAGGATAGCTTGTTTGCCTTGGCACATATTGAGGCACATGTTGTTGATGTTGACGAATCGGAATTTGTTGACTTTGTGCCAATTGTTGTCACGGTGTATATCCCATCATTTGTAAAAAACTTTGTTTAGGTGGTTTTCATTGCTTCTCCTTAGGATGGGGTATGGCACTTGCATTAACTTGTTGTGTTTTTTGTCCAATCCATTGTGATGGTTGCAAGTTTGCATTAACTTGTAATGGTACCAAAGGCACTGTAATTTGTTGTCGAATACGAAATTGTTGTTGTTGCACATTGCTTGTTTGCACATTCGATTGTACCTTTTGTGTATTACTCAATTGTTGCAACAATTGTTGTTGGTGCAAACCACTATCCATAGCTCTTTGTGTCACCATTATCAAAGGATTTGTCGCAATAGTGTTTGGCAAAGATATTGAACTTAACGGGACATAAGAACTTTGTTGCATCATGGAATTGCTTTAGACATTAGTGATATCAGGCATTCCAGTTGTGAAGCTTTCCTACATTTTATATTTTGATCCAACTTTATGCATGTAAGGAACCACTTCTTGTTGAGGGACAGCTGTGAATACTTGCGTGTTCTTCATTTGATCTTGTGTTATAGGTGTTGTGTTGAATAATGGATTATTTATTGTCTCAAATGGTGACTTTTGAGGAATAGTCACTGTCAATGCCTTTGAAGCACGTTTGCTCATCAAGGTAGGTTGAGTTGCTTGTTGTGCATTTTCTTCATTTGGATGCGGAGAGAAACTTAACAACTCACCACCTTGTTGTTCTTGCACATTGATTTTCTCACTTGAAGAGGTCACATTACTCATCATGTTAAGATACTTTTGCAGAAACATCTTAAAGACCTTGTTCAAGAACTTATCCATCTTTTTTATTATCTTTGGATCTTGAAGGAACATATCAACATCATCAGAAGCGTCAGAATCAGATGAAGAATTTGGTTGGATGTTTGGATTCGTTTCTTGTTGGATGCCTTGATCTGAACCAAATCCTTGCGAAAGAGTTTGTTCTTCATATAATGTTTGAGTTTGAATGTCATGTTGCAAGTTTGGTTGATTCCAATTGAAAGGTGCACTTCCTCTGGGAGTAGGTGGGACACTCCCATGTCCTGGTTTCATAGGTACAAACACTGGTTCATATAATGGAGGTGGCCCAAGTTGAACCATTCCATATGGTGGTAAAGATGTATTTGATGAACCTTCAATTTGCACTGTTTGACTAGTTTGAAACTGCGAATTTGCTATGTTGTCCATGGGTTGATACGTTGGTTCGCCCATCTTTTTAGATTTTGATCTTGTCTCAACAGGCATGTCACTTATACAAATGCAATATTTTTGGAATTTTTCAAAGATAATATATGATATGCAACTAAATGCAAACTTAAATAAATGAAAATGCAATCTATGTTTTTGGTTGTTTTTGGAGATTTTGACAAACTTATGAATGCAAATCTAAGAGAGGGACCCTTAGGAAATTGGAATGATATCTAGACCTCAAAGGACAAAAGGACTTAAGTGACAAAGGACAAGATGACAATGTCTCCCCTATATGCTTGGATACTAAGCTAGGTTTGACGAAATGACATGGATGATAAAAGGACAAAAGGTTTGATAAGGTCTAGACCTCCTAACAATGACTTAGGGTTTATCAAAGATTTGGATTACTCAAGTATGACAAAACCTAGTTTTGACACTAAATGCTAAGGGACAATTAATATGCAAGTGACCCTAATATGATATGATAATGACTTAAGCTTAATGAAAAGACCTAGGGTATGCAAATATGAATGTATGACAATGGTATGACTTTAATGCAAGAGGACATATGCAAATGGATGACTCTTATTGATATGCAAAGGAGTATGACTTAGGTGAAACCTAACCTTGGTACTTGACAATGAACTTTTCAAAATACAACCTAGGATGAACCTAAATGTAAATGACATGAATGTTAAGACAAGATTTTGAACAACGTTTGATAATCATGTTTGAAGATGTGTTTTTGAACTTTGTTGAACTTTTGTTGGATGAATGTCTCTTGTGTTTAATCTTATGTTGGATCAATTTGCCTTGTTCTTGAAACAAGATACAATTCAACTTTTGACAAGCAAAGAATACAAGATATTTCAACTTAGACTCAAGACAATCATGCTCATTCCCACATTTCTTATGGTAAGCAAGGACATTAGGTACTTGAGAGGTAGACTCATTATGGGATTCAAGGAGAATACATAGATGCTTGACCCCACGAGCTCCCCTCCACGGCACTCACTTCTCAGGGCAGCCAAGCATCAGTCCCCATGGAAATCTCCCCATGGTGAACTTAGTATCTCTTCCAAATATCCGAACTTGTCCTTCTCAAGCAACTAGAAGGGTTTTTGGCCTCTAAAAACAAGGTGTTTAGTAAGGATTTCTGTTAAGCATTACTCCTTGATGTCACGCAAGCGTGATTGAGACATTAAGCCCATCAAGATACCAAACAAATGTAGTCGCGCAAGCATGATTTAGACCAAGAGGCCCTACTTAGATGTTGATATGAGAAAGAGTTCAAGGGTCATCACTTCCCAAGTAACTGCAATTCCCACGTAACCCTTCCTTCAAAGCTTTCGCCCATCAGGTATTTGTTTATAGTGAGTTAGAATGCTAAGGTATTCTAGCCATACTCACTTTGGGTCATTCCCTTCTCATGATTATCACTTGCTTGCAAAAGCAAATGGTCGGGAAGGCAGGCCCTCTAAAGGTGACACACAATCAAAGACATGAGCTTGGTATTGAAGATCTGGATTTCTGATCACCCTAAGAAGGATGAGAGCATACTCTCCTACTCCAATGTCAAACTCAACAATCAAAGCAAAAACATATTCATTCCAACCTATTTAGAAATCACTAGGTGCCTAAAACATTAATGACAAACACCAAGTTTAGTTGTTTCTCCAAGGCAACCTGCAAAACCCAAGTCAGAAGTTTGATATGCTTAGTCTTTGACTAGCGATTCTGCATAAAACATGTTAGTATCTTGATTTTTTGTCTTTGCCATGTGTATGCGATTCTGCATAGATAATTAGTACCAAAAACCAAAAAAACAGAAAACAGAATGCAAAAACAAGACAATTTTCAAGTAAAACACTGCATTTTTACCTCTGTTCTGGACTTTACATAGGCGCAGAACTCATGACACAGGCGCAGAATGCATGACACAGGCACAGGTTGTCTTCAACACAGGCGCATGTTGCTTGACACAGGCGCAAGTTGCTTGACACAGGCGCAAGTTGTCTTACACAGGCGCAGAAGTCCCCAAAAAACCCTGCACTACCCTGTTTTTGGTCTTTTTGGCCTGCAAATCAACTTGAAAGCACTCAAAAACACAATAAAGGGATTAGATGGTTAGTGTTCACGTCGGGTTCACCAATTAATGTAGCATAGGAAATAGGAAATCATCACAAACAAATCAATATTAGTCATTAGCTCAATCACAAAAGCAAATTGCAATGATCTATCCTAAACACATTCAATAGAGACATGAAGATAAAACATTCAAAAAGATTATGCAAACCAATCGATGACAAAATCAATCGCAAAATGACAAAATTGAAAAGAGGACAAGGATCGATGACAAAATAGATTGCAAGACGACAAGGTTGAAAATAACCACGATCGATGACAAATCGATCGCAAAATGACAAGATCGAACATGACAATGATCGATGACAAATCGATCGCAAAACGACAAGATTGAGAATGATAAGGATAGATGACAAAATGACAAGACTGATAAGAGGACAAAACCCTAATTCGGATTGACGATGTCCAAAATGATGACAAATGAGCACGCACATTGATGTAATAGGATAAGATCGATTAAAATCATGACTAAAGGGTGTTGTCAACAAGACCAAATTTGAGAGCGAGATGAATGAAGAATGTAGAAGAATGACTCGATGCTTGCAAATGATAAAAACCAAGTGCATGACATAGGAGAAATGTTAATGCGCCGCAAAAAACCTAAAATAAGGCAATGCGCAAATGTTAAAGTATGATTCCGCAAGCGTTGACCATTTTTAGGTGTCTACACCATGTATGCCATGTATGCCACCAAATGTTTCATTTAATTTTCTCATATTTTGGCATTTCTTTTTTATTCTCATGATGCAATGTGTTTGTGTGAAAATTTATAAGGGTCGTATGGAGAACCGTGTGTCCAGAGAGCATGTTAAATATTTTTTAATAGGTGCCAACTTGGAAAATGATGAGTTTTTATGCTTCAACTCTAAGATGGTAATACTCACTTTACTTAATTTCCCTTCGATTGGTTGGGAGTATGTTTTGTACACTTCTCATACTCTAGAAAATTACTATGACAATTATTTTGCCAAAGGGTTGCCTTATGCCTTATTTTCTTATGGAAATGTAAATTTTATCTCCAAGGCACTGCTCTGTTATTTTTGTTTCCATGCTAAAGGCTAAGGAGAAAACTTTGGATACTTGTTCTAAGGAGGTCGAAATGGGAGGTGACAAGGTCCGCTATGAGTCAGATAGTCCAGAGGCTTTTAGGAAGGACACAATTATATGGAACTATTGTATTGAGGTAGGCATTGTGGAGTTTATGGAATCCCTAAAGGGACATGATGAAAAACTCTCAATACAATTTGCGACCTCATAGAACAACAAATGTGTTATGGTGGGGGGAAATTATTTTGAAGTTACAGAGGAAGTCATTGCATAGGCCACATGCCTTTCCATGGAGGGAAGAAGGTGGAAACACAATAGCCATACTGCCAATAGTGAGTGTCTAATCAAATTTTTTAGAGGAAAGGAAACCCCAGTGAAACTCCAAGGTGGATTCGACATAGAGGAAATCAAATACCCCTGGGATGTGGTATGTCTCCTCACCATGAAACACTTTACATTGGAAGGCCACTATAAAATCTTTTATTATCATCATTTGCCTCTTCTTAATCATTTTAGAAACAATGATTTACTTTGTTTTTCATTTTATTTACTCCATTAAAGATTCTCTTGACCCCAATAGCCCTTCATCCGGGCTTAATCTAAAAGCTCTACAACTACCATTTATTCCTCTATCCACTTAGAAACATAATGCTAGTTTCATCATCCCTTTTTGCTTCTCTCCCTTTGGTGGCCTTTGCCTTTGGTTTTACTCCCCCCAATTTGTTTAGCTTTCCTCTAAGGCTTTTACCTTCCCTGTGATGCCCTCTTCCTCTATTACCATCATCAAATTAATTCCTCCTTCCCGCCTAACCACTATGAGTAGTGACAAGACCTCCTCGATCTCTAAAGGTAAGGGAAAGATCAAGAAGCAAAAAAAAACATCATAGACAACTCTAGTTTAGATGTGTATGAAGAGGAAGACCCCATAGATGACACCATTGGTAGACAAAGATCTCGCAGATTAGCCTCTAAGGGCTCCATGGATAAAAAGATGGAGGCTGGTACTCACATTGCCACTGAAGAAGATATGAAGGAAGGTGATGAAGGGAAGATTAGTAATAACTCCAAGATGAAAGAGATTCTCATTGCTATCAAGAACTTGATTGGCCTTGTGGATTCAAGCCCCCTAATGGGACTCGATTCCCCCCAGTTTTTGGAGACCCATATGAATGTGAACCTAGATAATGTCATTGAGGGGTTGGATTCAGGGCTGACATCTAACACTAGATTCCTAAAGGTTGATGCATACCTCTCGGAAGGGACTAACAAAGAAAAGAAGATTAAAATTAAAAAGAAAAAAGGTAAGGATGGGGACCCCAAGGATGAGAAGAATATTGAAGTCACGAACTCCATAAAGGAGGTGCTATAGAACCCTGGTACCCATAGGCCCGACCTGGAATAAGAAATCTGAGAATCGAAAGAGGGAATCAGGACACTCAACAAAGGTTCAATGTTAGTGACAAACATCAGGTCAGTATTAATAAGTTTTGTATCTGAGTCCTGCACAGTTCAGCTTTGACTCTCTCCCTATTGCATGATAGAACTGTGGATGATGAGAATGATAGGTAGGAGGCAAGAGATCTTTTCAATTTCCTCTTGAAGGATTGGGAGAAGGTCATTATCATGATAGGGGTTCGTAATTTGGCCCCTTAGTTTTTAGGTTTTGATGGTAGTTTTTCCGAGGTATGCCCTTCTTGTTGTTATTTTGCTAAACTCTCATTTCTGGTTCTAGTTGGTTGTTGATACTATTTTGAACTCTACTCTAGTTTTTTTTTGGTCAATATGTTGTGGATAGTCTTAGACTATATTATGGGTCAACGCCCTAGATATCGTTGCTTTTTAAATAAAAAACATAAATATACAATTTATAGGCTATAGAGGCTGAATCTTGATCCCAAAAACCTAATAAAAATTTAACCAGATCAAGAATGTTATGGAAATATAGAGCTCTTCTAGCCCTTCAATTTAAGAAAAGGGTTCAATCAACTTCTTGAATCAAAAGTTATGGCCTTAAAAAAATTAAGCTTTCACATAAATTTTTTAAGAGCATCTATAATTTGTAAGAGATAATTACACTTGTTGACAAACTTATAATGCATTTTGTGGCAATTCATAAGGCATATTTGAGTGGAGATAATGGATCCAAATTGTGCCCAAGTTTGTGAGTGGATTATGACAAAAGTATGCAAATTATAAGTATGTTGTTCTATCTTATGGACTCACCTTGAGATTTTGGCTTTGAAATTTCACTACTAGCACAATATTTTGGGTGGCTTTAGCACATGGTTTCCTAATAAAATTTGATTATTTTGTGCATTTCTTCTCCTATTTGTTGGGTGTTTGAGATGGATTTGTCATAGTGAGTTATGTAGTATTCATATTCTTTCAAAATCTCTCCAAATATCTTGTTGGTGATACTCATATAAGGATTAGACTCTACAAATGTATTATAACCATTTATTACTAATACTAAATAATGCATTAGTTTTCTTTGGAGTGACATTTTCCCCCCCAAGGGGTTTTCTCCATGTAAAGCATCATGTTATGTTGTATTATTTTTGTTTATTTCCTTGTAATGATATGATTAATTTAATTTTGACACATTCTCACTTCATAGATTAGACTAGGAATTATATTTCATGTTACTTTGTTTCCTTCAATTTATTTTTAAAATTTAATCATCATAGGTCTTGATGGTAGGGATAATATTTTTTAAAGATAATCTTTATTTTAGAGGGAGATTGTGCAAAGGAGATCTCGTTGCAAGAAAATGGAAATGACATCAAGGATAAAAGAGAGAGAGTTTTAGTAGTACTACATTTAAATTGTGGAATCTCAAGATGAAAGATATGCTTCTACACAAATATCTATAGATTGTTGTATCGAGGTCCAAACTAACTACATTATCCCAAGTTGAATATGATATATTGGATAGAAGAGTGAACGACCTTATTATGATCTATTGGATTCATAGTTTTTACTGTATATAAATAACCCACCTCACAAATTTTTGAAATAAGTTGTGAGACTTATACTAGGTTGAATCCCTATTTAAAAAAAATTTCCTAAAAATAAGTTGTATACCTTGAAAATGGATCATGATAGTTATTTGGCCAAATATTTCAAGAATGAATTTTATATGATGATTATTTGAGAGAAATAAATCTTACATCCATGATACACTAGCAACTATCCTAACAAAAGAAGTACTAGAAACAATTGATAGTAGTATGTCTGCATACTTATTCACTAATGATTTTTAGGGTACCTTTAGGTGAAAAGAAAAGAGGAAGATCTAATTTTATTTTATTTTATCCAAACATGAATCATTTATGTATATACCAATATCATGTGGGCTAAAGAATGAAACTATAATATTTTACAAAATAATGGTAAATGCATATAGAGCTTTTGTACATGATTTAGGTATATTGAGATATTTAGAAATTGTATGATTTGCTAAAAGATCATTTCAAAGGATTGAGATTAATTTTTTTTTTAAAGTGTCATGGTGTGAGAATTACTTTGAATTTGGAGAAATGGATATTTTCTAATATATCAAGTATTTTGTTAGATATGTAAATTGTAAAGTGTTGATGATGGTAAGCCCTTTGAATTGTCATAATTTTCAACATAATATATATGAGACTAAAAAAAATGGGATACTCTATTTATCATTCTAACGTCACTAGAGACTATGCAACTATCTTTAATCTAATTGAAGAAATTTTAAATAAGAACAATAATAAAATTTGAATGGACAAACAACCAATAATCATTTGAGTGTTGAAGAATAAGATATTATAAGTTCTTATTTTAGTATTTTTATCATGGAAATCATTCATTCCACTTTGCATGTGGATATATCTAGTATCACAAATGGGAGGATACTTGCACACCCATTTAAGGGAAAAAAGGACTATATCCTATTTTAATCACCATTCAAAAGCATGCAAGAGCTAAAAATAACCATACAGTGACTAAAATAAAGCTTTGCCAATGGTATTTTTATATAAAAATATAAACATTATCTTTTGACAACCACATTCATTTTATATATTGACCACAAACCATGAAGATATTTGATAATAAAATTAGTCATACATGGTTCATATGTAAGTGGTTTATATTATTACAAGAATTCAATTGTTAAATAATGGTTCCGCTAGGAAAGAAAATCAAGGAATTGATTATTTATCTAGGATTAAAATTTGAGTAGAGGAATTCCCAAGAATAATTTTCTTGGAATTGATTATTTATCTAGGATTAAAATTTGAGTAGAGGAATTCCCAAGAATGATTTTCTTGGTGCACATATGTTCAAGTTGAATGAAGTACCATATGAGTTAAAATATATTTATTATTGAGTTGTTATCTACGAGAAAATTTATAAATAATTGTAGTGGAAAGGAAACAAGGATGATTCTATACAATCCCTTGCATATACAATAATTATTGGAGGATTGCACATTGTGGCTATAATTGAGATTATAAGATGGGTGGTTTCAAAGTATGAGAAAGAAAATCGTAAGAGGATCTCATGAAGGAACTTTTATAGGCCCCAATTTTAATGATAGAATAGGTAGAAAGGTATAGCAACCACAAAACTGGTTGTATATTTGAAAGTGTGACTTTTCAATAAATACATGTTTAAATTTCAAGCGAAAGAAGAGATTTATAATGATGAACAAAGGGTTAAGTGCATTGAGATAAAAGTAGAAAAATTTGACTATACATATGAAAGAAAAGTTTTGTTAGAGTTAATTGCTAAGCTTTAGGTTTTATTACATTCAATTGTTTCTATGTATATATTTCTTGTTAAAAACATTTTCTCACATTTCAAATAAAATTACTGGATATGTGCAAGTTCCCTCATCGATGTTTTGACAATTGATCAATGTCATAAATCCCTTATATTAGCAACAACTATTAGATCCTATAGATTTCATGTATATTATCTACAAATATATACATAAAAATGTGAAGTTATATATTTTTCATAATCTTAGTTTTCTTTATTTATAATTTTTTATATATCTAATAAAAAAATTCGATGATTTATTTATATTTATGAATGTTAGATATTTTGCAATTTGATCTCTCCACGTATTTTACATAATATTTTTAAGGATACATATAGGTATGCTAGTTAATATTCTTGTTTCTTCACCTAAGTGTACAATCTTTATCAAATAACATGATAGTTTTGTTGGATTATTGGGGAGATTGTTGAATTTGGTTGTTTATTGTTGCTGCTAGAATATGTTGTCATTAATGTCAACATATTCCTATGAGTTATTCTGGAGAGTTTGGGAAGATTTTCTGATCCGTTTTTTGGTAGTTTGGTTTTGCTGATCATTGTTTTGCAGAATTTGGTATTTCCTCCAATATATTCCAGTATGATCAGATCTTGTGCTGAGGCTTTGATATATTGTTTGGGATGATCTTGTGTATCTTGTGTATCTTCATTTCATATGGTTCATGATTTAGTTCCCCTCAAGTTATCTTTCTTCGTGACAGTTGTTGATTGGTTGTGTTCTTAAGCTTTCTGATGTTGATCGATGAAGATTTGAAAAGTGATGTCGGTGCAACTATTCCAGATGATTCTAACGTGTTTCTTGGTGTTTCATACTCATGTCCTATTTGTTTTGGCGATCCTCATTGATCATTGTGAGAGTTTTGGTGATTTTTATGAACCGGTGATGATTTTCATGATATGTGATATTTCTTGTTGTGAAGCGTGTTGCAGTTGGTCTTAGCAGGATTTTCAGTGGATGTGATCATTTGGGAATTTTAATTAGGTCCATGCTATGTAATTCTAATCATAATATTGGTCTGGTGGTCGATCTTTGTATCATGCAATGTAATTTTTGTAATTGTAAAATGAGGGTTGAGGGTTTAGCTGACCTTGTTATAAAGGTGGATGATTTGTATATATAGGTGAGATGCCTATGTAATTTGTGGTATCGGTATTGTGTGTCTTGTATTATTAGAGAGGGTTGAATGTGTGAAAAAGAGATTTATCATTCAATGAAGTGTTGTGGTGAGATTGGTGTTCCAGAGCAGACAATTGTGCTTAACTAGAACTGTCATTAGGCATTTGTAGATGCTATCATTGTAGTTCATTTCTTCTGGATTGTAGTCTGAATCATATGGTAAGTCAGTATCATCTTACTGTGGGTAGGTTCCTACCATGGTTTTTTCCTTGACCGGGTTTTCCACATCAAAAATATTGGTGTTGTGTGTTGTGTTGTTAATTTGATTATCTATTTGTTGCTGCAACTTATTAATTTATGTTTTGGAGTTTAATTATCTATATCCGGTGAAGATTGATTCACCTCCCCTCTCAGTCTTCCTTCTTGATTGTTGCTAACAATTGTTGTTAGATCTAGATCCCTCGATAGAAGCTTAATCGCTTGAGGAGATCTGGGATGGTAGCTCAAGGTATTCTTTTCAAGAAGGACAGTCTGAGGTTTGATGGAAGTAACTATACCATGTGGAAGAGCCGGATGGAGGTGCACTTGGAATGTGTTGGAGAAGATTACTAGAAGATTACTAAGAATGTCTATGTTGTTCCTCATAATGGACCATCTACTCCTGATGAGGTTAAGGAAGCTGAATATAATATCAGAGTGAAGGAAGCATTTCTTAGTGCCCTGACTGATTCTGAAATGACAAATGTAATGGGAATTTAGACCGTACATGAGATATGGGACAAGCTTGAGATCCTCTATGAAGGTGATAGTCAAGTGAAAGTTTCTAAGTTGCAGAGATTGAAAGGAAACTATGAGACATTGAAGATAGGAGATAATGAGAAATGCATTCATACATGGCTAAGGTGAATGAACTTGTCCTTGGTATCAGATGTGTCGATGGAAAGATTAAGGAAGATGAGATTGTTGCTAAGGTGCTCATATCTTTGCCTCTTTCTTACAAACATTAGATTGTTGCTATTGATGAGATCCAGAGTGTAACTACAGTAACAAGAGATATGTTGGTTTGAAAACTTTCTATGTTTGAGCTGAGTGAATTTGGAGAATCACATGGAAAGTTCAAGACAATATTTAAAGCACCAAAATATCTATCTGATAAGAAGAAATATGATCATAATGAGTGTAGGATATCCAGATATGAAAGAGAAAGAAGAGAGATAACAGAGAGAGAAAGAGAGCTTGATGAGCTTGAAGCATTGATTTCCCGAAGATTGCCTAAAGGTGTCGGTAAGTATATGGAAAGTTGCCCTTGAAATGTTTTTCTTGTAATAAGATAAAACATTTTTCTTCTAGATGCCCGAAGAGAATGGATAAGTATGACAAACATGATAAGTTTGATAAGCATGAGAAGTATGATAAGCCTTATAAGTCTAACCAGAAGTTTAGGAACCAGAAGAATTGTTATTATGTTGCAGATGAAGGTATTACAGATGATGAATCAGAAGGAGATTAAGTTGTGTTTACTGTCGTTAAAGAAGATAGACCTATGCCTATTGATTCCACTATCTATTTTGTTGAGGAGAAATCTTTGGCTACTAAGGTAGAAGAAAAGGGTGAATGGGTTATTGACAACAGTTGTTCACATCATATGACTGGTGATAAAAGAAAATTTGTAAGTATGGAGAGGTATGATGGTGGAATAGTCAGATTTGGAGATGACAAAGCCTGTGTAATCTGTGGGAGAGGTTTTATTTGTTTTTATAATAAGTTGAACACTGATGATGTCTTGTATGTTGAAGGTTTGAAACATAATCTTTTGAGTTTTGGATAGATGGTTGACAAGGGTTATGATCTACAATTCAAGGATGGCAAATGCAAGATCCTGAATGCCTCCAGTATAGAGATTGCATCTAGGACTAAGACTAAAGGTAACATTTTTCATTTGAATGCTGGTGAGAAAAGTTGTTTGATTGCTAAGATAGATGAGAGTTGGTTATGGCATAGAAGAATGTGTCATGTAAACTTTGATTCATTTATTAAGATTAGTTACGCAAGCTGTTAGAGATTTTCCTAAGATTGTTAAACCTATTAATCTAGTATGTAAGGAATGTCAGTTGGGTAAGAAAACAAGAATTTATTTCAAGTATAAATGGTATACATCAAATGGATTGCTGGATCTTGTGCATACTGACCTATGTGGACTTACAAATCTTAGAAGTGTGTAGGGTGATAGATACTTTATGCTGCTAATTGATGATTATTCCAGGATGATGTGGGTTGTCTTTTTGAAGGAGAAATCAAAATCATTTGATAAATTCAACATATTCAAAGCTAAAGTTGAAATTGAGTTTGGATTGAAGCTGAAGTGTTTGAGATATGATAGAGGTGGAGAATTATGTTTTGGTGAATATAATTCATTCTATGAGATGCATGGAATCAGAAGACAACTATATGCTCCTAAGACCCCATAACATAATGGAGTTGTTGAAAGGAAGAACTGTACTATTTTGGATGCTGCAAGAACTATGTTGATTGAAGGAAATATTCCGAAGTTCTACTAGAGAGAAGCTATTAGAACTGTAGTTTATACATTTAATAGAGTTCATATCAAAGGTGATACCAGTAAGACCCCTTGTGAGATTTGGTTTGGTCATATTCCTACTATGAAATATTTCAAAAATTTTGGTAGCAAATGTTATATCAAGAGATATGAGGATATTGGAAAGTTTGATGCTAGAAGTGATGAAGTTATCTTTTTGGGATATTCTACAAAGAGCAAATCCTACCAGTGCTATAACAAGAGACTAAGAAAGATAATTAAGAGTGTAAATGTGAAGGTGAATGAGAACCTTGGGAAAGAGATCAAAGCTTATGATGATGGTCAACATGTTGTTTTAGCTCCTATTCAGCCCGAAGAACCCAAGTAGAATGATTCAGTAGAGATGGTTAATCCAGATGTTGTTGTTGTTGGTGATTATGTGCAGGAACTTGAAGATCAGAACATTCAGAAGACTCCAAGGTATGTAAGATTGAATCATTATGAGAATCAGATTATTGGTGACAAGAATAAAGGTGTGATGACTAGAAGAAGGTGTTGGGTCTCAAATCAACAGATTGGATAGGTTCTAAGGAAATGCCAACTCCTATGATCAAACCCTCCAATTGACTTGGCCAGCTTATAGAGTGAACCTATTTGGTTACTAACTCTCTCACTTTAGGCTCTGCAGGACCTAGGCGGGTATACCTACTCACTAGTTGTTCCTTCAACTAATGCTTTTTATAGCAGATTTAGTGTCTTAATCTGATATCTCCTAGTCTCAGAATGGCATAAGTTTCTTAAAACAGACTGATTTCAGATGTGTGTATTGATCTATGTATCTTACAAAAGTATATATGTTACACTTTGGCTAAATTACCTACTATACCTACTCTACTAATCCTAATGCTTAAAAGTAAAGGGTAACTGGTATGGTTAAAGGGTTTGCTTACAAATGATCAGTGCCTTTCCTCTTATTTGGGCTACAGAGTCTTATATTTCTTCAGGACTTATTGTGTAAACTTATGAGACAATTTTTAAACCCACCACCTCTCGACGAGTCTGTCAGTTACTGTTTCTTATGAGCTCTACTTCAATGTCTATATTGTAAACTGCTTGAATGAATTTAACCCTAACTTTTAAGAGACCATCCAAGGAAGAAATACAGGGAACAATTACAATTCGCGGGTAAATCTTTTTGATCCAAATCTACAATATGAAACACAAAATTTTACTGGAAGAACACGAATAACCTTATCCACTTTTAGATAATATCATAAGCAACTGCCTTTTAAAAATATGTTAACTCTCAACACATATGAGAAAGAAAATGCAACTAGTTATTTTTGATAAAAAGTTTAAAAGTACAAAATTGCCTCCACCTCTTGTCTTTCTTCTCTGTTTTTTACATTTTACATCACACATATATATGTGGTTGAATGGTTTTCATACCCCTTTGGGTGAAAAGACACCCCCCTTTTAAATAAAAATAATTCCAAATCCCGAAATTGCCTTAGTTTATGTAATTAATTGTCACTTTACAAGTTGTTTAGGCATATTAGAGGTATTTTAAGCCTATTTTATGGGTATATAATGGATAAATGGTTTTTAAATGATGTAAATACCCCCTTTGATGCTTCACAATCTATTTTTTATGCCCATTATTGTGTTTATGTTATGGTTTCATATTGTGCAACAAATATAAAACATATTACTTGTACTTATTCAATATATATATATATATATATATAGAATTTTTCTCATTTCTTGTCTTAGAATCTGGAATTCTAAAAATTGCAAAATTTAGGGTTCCAACAGAAGGTTAGTTGCAGAAGATGTATGTTCAATTTCCAAAGTTGAACCTAACGATCTTGTTGAAGCCTGTAAAGATGAAAATTGGATAAGAGCCATGAAGAGTTAGATCAAATTGACAAGAATAACACTTGGGAGCTTGTGCCTAGACCTAAGGATAAAAATGTTATTGGTACTAAATGGGTTTTTAGAAACAAATTGAATGAAGTCAGTTAAGTAGTCAGAAATAAAGCTAGAGTGGTCTACAAAGGGTATTCACAACAATAAGGAATTGATTATGAAGAAACATTTGCTTCGGTTACCAAAATTGAAGTTGTTAGATTGTTGCTCGCTTATGCTGCTTATAAAGATTTCAAGGTATATCAAATGGATGCCAAATCTGCATTTTTGAATGGTAATCTAGAAGAAGAAGTTTGCATTGAACAACCTGATGGATTTTCACTATCAGATGATGGAGACATGGTATGCAAGTTGAAGAAATCGCTTTATGGATTGAAACAAGCTCCAAGAGCTTGGTATGCTAGATTAGACAAATATTTGTTGAAATTGGGATTTTCTAAAGGTGTTGTTGATAATAATCTATACTTTAAAGTTGAGAATGATAACATTCTGATTGTTGAAGTCTTTGTTGATGATATTATTTTGTGTGGCAATGCTGACATGAGTATGAAGTTTGTTGGTGATATGCAAAAAGAATTTGAGATGTATATGATTGGTGAGATGAAGTTTTCTTAGGTTTGCAGATTGCATAGATAGGAAATGATATTTTTATATCTCAAACTAAGTATGTGAAGGAACTGTTGAAGAATTTTGGACTAGATGATTCCAAACCGGTTGGAACTCCTATGGTGACTGGTTGTAAATTGTCTAAAAATGATGAATCACCGAAAGCTAATCAAAGTTTGTATAGATCTATGGTTGGTGGACTGTTATATCTCACTTAGACTAGGCCTAACATTATGCATGATGTGTGTATGGTCGCTATATATCAAGATGATCTGAAGGAAAGTCATGTCACTGTTGTTAAAAGGATATTCAAATATCAAAAGGGAACTGTGGATTATGGTTTATGGTATCCAAAGAATGATGATTTCATGTTGTGTGCCTACACTAATGCAGATTGGGTTGGTGATGTAGATGACCGAAAGAGTACTACCTGTATATGGTGAAAATGGATAACAATAATAACGATATTGAAAGGCTAAATGAATTCAACCACAAAACCCTAGCCTAACAACAACAAAGATCCACCATAACATATGAAGATTACCTAAGACAATGCAAATCAAATGAAATCACAAAGATTATACCATCACATTTCCAATAGGGTTTGGATCTCCATTCTTCCTATCTCCATTGATCTTGCTTGATATATTTGCTCTCAGATTTTATGTGCACAAGAGCTCAACAAAGAACGGAATGTGGTTGCTAGTAGGATCGTAGTGTCGTCAAGTGCATAAAAGATGATTAGAATGCATAGAACCATTAGGGTTTGATAATGAAAGAAGCATCTCCTTATATAGAGGACACTATATGAAATGGAGGGATAAGATTGAGAGGTGTAAAAGGAGGTCGGCTATGATTAGAGGGTAGGTAAAAGAAATAATAAAATAATGAAAGGGGTAGGTAGTGTATGAATTAAGAGATGAATGACATGTGTCATGGGTAGAAAAGGTTAATGAATTAATTAAATAAATAAAGATTTATTTAATTAATAGAAGAAGTGGGATAATTAAATAAATAAGATATTTATTTAATTTAGGAAAAGGATAATTTAAATAAATAAATATATTTATTTAAATGAGAAATAAGGCTAGAAGAGGATAAATGAATTAATTAAATAAATAAAGATTTATTTAATTAATAGAAGAATTAAGCTTAGATAATTAAATAAATAAAATATTTATTTAATTAGACTAGACAATTTTGGGTGTCTACATTTTGCCCCTCTTTGAGACAATGCGGCTTGTCGCATTGTTTCAAAGAAGATAATATGAACTGATACAGAGTTGCCCCAAGATGGGAATGATATGCCCCCTCGAGAGATTGGATGAAATTTTTTGAAAAGATTGCAGACAATCTCTCGATAAGAAAGATAGGATAGAATGGACTAACCGGATAAAGTGACAGAGTCACGGGATAATGAAGACTGACTCGGGAGGCAAGGGCTAGGGCAGTCTATAAGATAGACCATGAGGGAAATACATCCTCATTGTCATCCACACATCCAAGAGATCAGAGTACAGAGTGAGATAGAGCAGCAGCAGTCAACAGCGATGGCCTTTGTTCATAGATTCGATCGCGTTCACCGATTCCAGAGGCCAACAGAGGTAGGAGAGTCGGTAAGTACCACAAAACCTCCTTGTACTTTGATGCATTTATTGTTGTCATTAATGCATGCTAGGTAGAGTAATAAATCCGCGTTTATGTCAGGAAAGCATGTTTGTGTCCAAAAATGTGAATTTGTGTCTTCTAGGTCAAATCGGTAGTTTTATGATGAACATACATTGTCGATTGGATAAGTTGCTGAGAGGATACACTCAAGAAGGTCCTCTAGGGAAGACTAGGATAACAAATAGGGCTAGGATTGACAATTCTGTGATAGAACATACATTGCCAATTAGGAAACTACTCAAGAGGATTCACTCAAGCATAGGCCCTAGGATAAGATAGATTAAGGCACTTTGTGATGAACAGTGAGTACCAAGATAGAGTACTTTGTGATGAACAGGGAGTACTAAAATATGAGCAGCACTTTGTGATGAATAGTGAGTGCAAATGTGAGTAGCACTTTGTGATGAACAGGGAGTGCCAAACACATAGTACTTTGTGATGAACAGGGAGTACCACTAGGATAGAAGCAACACTTTGTGATGAACAGTGAGTGTCACTAGGACTGAGATGATTGATTTGTGTGACTACAGGAGTATTTGCCTATGTTGGAGTCACGGGAGAGATTCCCATCAACTCAGAGATTGCGACCTGAGCTGACAGTTGAGGAGCGAGCTGCAATCGAGGTTGTGGGATTGAGATGTGTTGTATGTGCTTGAGTTTTGGGTGAACATGGGACTGCTGATTGCACTGGCAAAGAGGTGGCACTCTGCGACTTGCACTTTTGATTTGCTAATGGGGGAGATGACAGTCACCCTAGAGGATGTATACAAGATTCTACGGATACCGATCGATGGGGAGCTGATTCTGTACAATCGAGATGGAGACAGGGATGCCCTTAGATGAGTGTTCCAGGATCTGGCATTGGAGATGAGGGCAGGACATGTGGCTTGGGACACCATGGCAGTGACAGGGTTAGCGCTACCAGTGGTACTGGGAGGAGTTATCAGTGGGTTCATCTGTATCAGTTTTGTACCATTTTTTATGATGATGTAGACACCTGCGGGTGATTGTAGCCATATATTTTTGGCATCATTGTATCATGACACTTATGATATATATATGAGACGATTCATCTTTGCGGCAGCTATATGCATGTGTACCTATGTGATGTATGTTTCTATGTGATGCTTATGATATGGATGCAAATATGTATATGATGCAATGAAATATATTTGTTCTTTTATGTTTTATATGTGTTTGCAAAATGTAAATGTGAATGTATGTAATGTAGATGAATATGATAATGCAAATGATTATTTATATGATGAGGATGTAAAATGTGCTAATATGTGTTGTGTGCAGGATGTGATGCAGTTGTGATATCTATACGTATGTATGAAATGCTTATATGTGGTAATGCAGGTGCAACTACATGAAATGTAAATGTTTTTGGTGTGTCATTATACTCAGTCATGTGATAGCAGGCTACATGGACTCGAGAAGGACGATGGAAGTCAATCAAGAAAGGGGAATGAAAGATAGAAGATATGAAAGTGAAAGAGCTTCTTGTGTGTTATCATCATTGAGCTTTATTATGGCACATAGGTTATGACAATCAAGGCATATGTTTGACCCAGAAAGTCATTGTACCTGTTTGCATGGAGATAAGACAGTCACAAACAAGGAATGCCCCAGTTCACACTAGACTCACAGTGTCCTCATATCCTTGGACAAGTCATAGCATTATTAAGAGACAATCC
Organism: Cryptomeria japonica; assembly: GCF_030272615.1. NCBI lineage: Eukaryota > Viridiplantae > Streptophyta > Pinopsida > Cupressales > Cupressaceae > Cryptomeria > Cryptomeria japonica. The sequence continues at coordinate 356,620,120 of NC_081408.1, read as the reverse complement.
ACAGACAGCAAATACAAATAGGTGACGATACCCCATCCTCGCCTTTCTAGTCAAAGACATCCTGGAGATAGAATCTCTAGTCAGAGACATCCCGGAAAAGCTAAAAGACATGTCACCAAAAGATAAAATCAAAAGAAAACCAAGACTCGACACCAACATTCACTGTAGTCCTCAAGCTTAGTGTCTCTTGTCACTTGTATAAGTCTTATTTGATTGTGGTCACAATGTTTACTTTCACAAAAAGGATAGATAGCACTAAACCATATGTTCTCTGAGTCTGTTGAAAGATTTGATTTGTTGAAGTCCATTGTTGTTGCTGTCTCATCTGAAACTGACTGAATCCATGAAACCGATACTTTATTGCGGAGAAGATGAAACTTTATTGTGGATTGGCGATGCAGATGCTGCTTTATTGCGAATTGTGCACGGATAGACTGAAGAAAACTAAAAGAAACTATACTCCTCGAAACATGTGATGTTCTCAGTTCCACACCCATCACTAGACGTAGGATTTGCCTTAGCCAAAGATAGGATCTGATTTATTATGGATGGAAAGGGAGGTGAAAAGGGAGGTTTATTATGAATGGCTAACCAATCTTGGGTAGATCAATAACAAGCCATGATGGGAATGGGTAAGTTTATTATGGATGAATTGGTCGTGAGTGTGTGCAAAGTGAAGTGATGAAAGAGAATCCTGAAGGAGGGAGGAGCAATGTCTCTACGCATGGCATTGGTGACCCAGTTTTCACCATGGTACTTGCCCAGGGCGCCACCAAAGTGGTTTTCACCATTGGACAAAATTATTTCTCTTTACTTTTTTGATTTTTCAATGTTTTTTTGTGTCACAAGGTGCCTGTTTTCCAGGTTTTCACCAAGTAACGATTTTATTTTATTTTATAATTTTTTTGTATTTTTGAATTTTTTTATTTTTTTTGTATTTTTGGAATTAGGATACTCCAAAGAGCTATGTGTAGAACTTGCGAAGATGCATGTTGTTGATAGGATCCTCCAAAGGTTCACCTTCTGTAGTTGAGAGCTGATATGCCCCAAATCCATATGCTGCTATAATGATGTAAGGACCAAACCAATTTGGTTTGAACTTGCCCTTCTTCTCTCTGTCTTGCTGATTTTTGGGATTTTCTCTGAGAACTAAATCCCCTACCTCAAATGTGTGAGGCTTGACTTTGTGATTGTAGTTGCATTTTTCCTTGACTGAATGATGTGTAGCTTCAGTGACTGTCTTCCTTGATAAAGGAACTGAGATAGAATTACTAGTGTGTGGACTACACAGGCCCATATGCGTGTCACCTGAAGAAGTTTGGGCATCCCTAATAACAAAGTCCTTTGAGGAAGCTCCATTAAGGGTCCATGATGTATCGCCAAAAGGGGATGGATGTGTGGAACAAGTGGATGAGTGATGAAGGCTTATGATTGTGAAAAGAAGTGAAAGTAAGATGACATGATGGAGACTTAGGATCAACAAGTATTCTTTTTGACTTGAAATTGTAGAAATTTTGCCCCCAGTTATTTTTATATTGGGGGAGATCAACTCTTGCTCTTTTTGCTTCATAGGATTTTTATCCTTGACTTTGATTTTTGCAGAGTCCAGTAGCTTTTTATTTTGATTTGGACTAAAGGACTTTTCTTTAGTTTTGACTTTTAGATTTTTCTTTTCAAAGCTTGATTCTTGATCCCCAATGAGTAAGGGCTTTTGTAATTCTTGTTGATCCAAGTCTGGAAGTGGAGTGGAAATGGAATGAGCGGATGATATGGTAAAGCTATGTGAGTTATCAAGAGGGTTGGTGATATGCTCAATAGATTCTTCATTGGAACCACTCTTAGGACTATTGATATCAAGAGGTGCTTGCACCACTAGAGGATATTTGCATTCAGACTTAGTAGCCACAACACTAGGTGGTTCACACCCAATTCCTTGGCATTGCAAATTGTTTGTAGGTTGTTCTTGTTAACTGAATACCTTAGGAGATAATGAGAGTTGGTCAACATGAAATATATACTCACCACATCCCATGTCTTTGAAGTTTTCTTTGATCTCTGCTTGTTTTGATGTAGAAGCTTTCAAGGATTCTGGATCCACATATGCTGAAGATGGAATAGCTCCTCGATTGACTGGTATTGTTATTTCTGATCTAGGTCACAAATTGTTGCAATATATGAATGGATTTGGGTCAGCTTTGACGGTCACTTCAACTCCATTGTGTGGAAACTTGATACATCGATGATATGTAGATGGGACTACACTCATCTCATGAATCCATGGATGTCCTAGCAATATGTTGTATGTGAGATCCAGGTCTAGGACTTGACAAACCACATCCTTTGTAACTAGCCCAACTCTGAGAGGCAAGGTGATTGTGCCCTTGGATGAACGCTCTTCATCGTCATATGCCTCGATGGTGATTTTGTTTGTAGAATTTACAGCTTTATCAGAATATCCCAATTGTTTAATTGTGCTCAATGTACAAATGTTTAGACCTGCTCCTCCATCTATCAGGACTCGTTTGATTCTATGTTTGTGTATGAAGGCTTCAATGTGTAATGGTGCATTATGTGGCTGACTTATGGAGGCATCGTCGACTTCTGTGAATGTAAGGGAGTGTGGAATGGAAAGGTATCCCACCATGGCTTGAAACTGGTCCACATTTAGATCAGTAGGAACGACAATTTCTCTCAAGATTTTGTCAAGAATGGATTTATGTGTGGGGGATATGCGTAGGAGCTCAAGAATGGAGATGAGTGTGGGTGTCTTCCCTAACTATTCTACAAGGTCATACTCAGCTTTGGTTGATGAAGAAGCAATGTTTTTAGCTGGAGCACCTTGCAAAGTGAATTTACCTCGATGAGTAGTGACATTACATTTAGAGGTAGGTTCAGAAGAGGATCCAATGCCTTTTAGGACAATCTTGGGTCTTTGGGTAGAATTCTCAAGTGTTTTGTCCTTGATAATAATGGTAGAGACATAATTGTCCATCGAGATGTGATTGATAGTTGAATCATAGTTATAGGTTGCTCTGGTATAGTTGGTTTGGTCATTTGTGGCTTTAGCTTTTCCCTTGTCATGTTTTGGGAATGGTTCCTTAAACATCTCATGTTCTTGATTGGAGGAATGTCCCTCAATCTCAATGTCACCTCTATCAATGAGATCTTGTATGATGTTCTTTAGTCGATGACAATTTCCTGTCTTATGACCCTTGCTCTTATGAAATTCACAATACTCATCATCGTTCCACCAATTTGGTTTAACCTTTGGTTCATATGGAGGAAAATCTGGAACTATGATTACCTTGTTTGCCACTAGCTTCTTGAAGACTAACTCAAGTGGTTCTCCCAATGGGGTGTACTTCCTTCATGATCTAGAAGTTGTTTGAGTATTCACTTGATTGTTTGTAGAACTTGATATAGAAAAAATGAATTTGGGTTGCACTGTGTTGGCATCAACAACACCATCATTGACTGTGTTCTTGTTTTTATTCCAAAATCTTGGCTTGTCTTTTCCTTTAAAGTCATCTTTGTTTTCCTTGAATATCTTGATGACTCCTTGTTCAATTAGGACCTTTTCTATCGCTAAGCCTTTTTCAATAACATCCTTGAAGGTGGAAAAACAAGCTTTTCTTAGATAATAGCCAATGTCTTTGTTAACATTCTGGGTGAACATTTCGACCATTTGTTTTTGTGGAATTTCACAAGAGCATCTGCTAGCTAGATTTCTCCATCTTTGTAAGAATGATGCAAAAGATTCTCCCTCTTTTTGCTTGGTGTTGCACAAAGTAGTGACTGATATGTCTATCTCTATGTTGTAGGAGAAATGTTGGATAAATGCCTCTGCTAGATCACCCCATGACTCAATACCAGGTGGGAGTTGGGAGAACCATTCCATAGCCTGATCACCTAAGCTTTGTGGGAATAATCTCATCAAATATGTCTCTTCTCCTGCTACCTCAATGCAAGCTGTGAAAAATTGTCTTATGTGTGCCTTAGGATCCCCTTTTCCTCTATACTTATCAAATTTAGGCATCACAAAGTGTGTAGGAAAAGGAGGCATTGGAATTCTCTTGTCAAATGGATAAGGACATATGTCTCTCATTGTGTATGTTGGCTTCGGTGTATTTATGTCCTCCATTTTCTTTTGTAAGTCCCTGATTTGTTGCTCCAAATTGTTCTTAGGTGGAGATCGACTTCTTGGACCATACCCCATGCTTGAGGCACCAATTGGAGGAGGAGCATGTTGCATATATGGATGATATTGATCATACACATGTTCATATGGAGGAGGTCTATAGTGATGCTGCATATATGGACCACTTGGTATAGATTCATGTTGAGGAATGAAATATCTATTTTGTCCATGTATACCATACTCTATAGGCATGTCATGTTCTAATGTGTTGCCCCAAAATTTGACACGAGGTTTCCTTGTGTCCAAATTTTGAGCATGCCTTTGAATATCCAATTGCTTTGGTGGTTGATCCTTAGCATTGATATGTGATTGAGCATATTTCTATGCATAAGACGTCCATAATGGTCTGAAAAGGTGAGTATCATATGCTTGACCATGTGTATGTGGGACCTCTGGTTTTTGAAACAAATATGATGGTGATTTAGGTACCATATGTGGTCCTCTATTGCCTCCACTATTAGGTCTCCTTTGATCCATGTTGGAGTGAGGTTGTTGCAAAGGTCGATTTTCCATTATTTGAGACATGTCAAAATCATGAGGTATCTTGGCTCCACTTTGTGCCATCATTTGTAAGAAGTATTGTCTATCCCTCCTCGTTATTTCCTCAACCAATCGATTGAAACGGGGATCCATAATGGATTCTTCCACATCTGTTGAATGTACTGAAAAGCTATCCATATCATCATTGTGTGTATCATTGTTGTTTGTAATGTCCATGTTCTCAACATTTGGAATGTTTCTATAGGCATCCATGTCAGGTAATGTAGTATGATCAGAATTGAAAAAGATATCATTGTCATACTCATAAGAACTCATGTTTGCAGACTCTTAAGCCTCTTTAGTTTCTCTCCTAGATTTTTGAAGATGGTTTTCAACCATGAACTAGGTATTGACCAAGATGTGTGAGACTAGATGAAAATGGAAAGAGTATGGAAGACTAAGAGTTGGATGGAATGTAAATTAATCTGAGGTGTACTTGCAATGTCCAAAGTGTAAGACCAAGTATGTATGTAGTAGAGTAGGTGTGACTTCCAAAGAGAGGATAGTTTCTCTTGATGAGGTAAGTTGACCTTGACTCTAAGTAAGACCAAATGAGACCCAAAGGTGATAGACCTTGATGAGGGACCACTTAGCAAAATGTTGTTGTATGTAGTGTGTTGACAAAGTATGATGATGACAAGCAAGTGACCTTTTGACTCAAGTTTAGACAAATGTGAATGTAATGTAAGGTGTAAAGAAATGATGGATTTTGTGAGACCCAAAGACAAGTTGAATGCTAGGTGAAAACCTGGAGAAACAACCTAGGAAGCTCAAGAATTCTGAAACTGATTGCTCTTGTTTGCTAGACTGTAAAATTTTTCCAATTTGTGAAGTTGATGAGGACACAATGTTGATGAGGACTCAATGTTTGCAAGTGTTTAGACTCAAAATGACTCTAAGAAAAGTGTGTTGTTTGATGTAAAAATGTTTTGCATACACTTGAAGACACAAAAGACACAATGTTTTGCTATTTGGTCTTGAATGTTTTGAATGTTTAAAATAAGTCAAGCACAATTCTTATGGCTGGCCAAGACAATAGTTGTTGATCCCACATGAGGTTTTACCCTCGAGGCTATGCTATTCAGAGCGGATACTTAGATGCTTGACCTCACTGGCTCCACCCTCTGCACTCACTTCTCGGGTCAGCCAAGCATCAATCCCCATGAAAACTCCCCATGGTGAACTTTGTATCTCTACTAAGAACCGTATGTGTGTGGGCCGCTACCAGAGATCCGACCTCCTGCCTCAACAACTAGAAGGATTTTGGCTTCTAAAACAAAAAGGTGCTAGTAAGGGCATCCGCTCGTGTGGCCATACATGTGGCACTTTCAGCTCTATAAATACAATAATAATGATATTGAAAGGCTAAATGAATTCAACTACAAAACCCTAGCCTAACAACAACAAAGATCCACCATAACATATGAAGATTACCTAAGACAATGCAAATCAAATGAAATCACAAAGATTATACCATCACATGTCCAATAGGGTTTGGATCTCCATTCTTCCTATCTCCATTGATCTTGCTTGATATATTTGCTCTCAGATTTTATGTGCACAAGAGCTCAACAAAGAACGGAATGTGGTTGCTAGTAGGATCGTAGTGTAGTCAAGTGCATAAAAGATGATTAGAATGCATAGAACCATTAGGGTTTGATAATGAAGGAATCATCTCCTTATATAGAAGACACTATATGAAATGGAGGCATAAGATTGAGAGATGTAAAACGAGGTCGACTATGATTAGAGGGTAGGTAAAAGAAATAATAAAATAATGAAAGGGGTAGGTAGTGTATGAATTAAGAGATGAATGACATGTGTCATGGGTAGAAAAGGTTAATAAATTAATTAAATAAATAAAGATTTATTTAATTAATAGAAGAAGTGGGATAATTAAATAAATAAGATATTTATTTAATTTAGGAAAAGGATAATTTAAATAAATAAATATGTTTATTTAAATGAGAAATAAGGCTAGAAGAGGATACATGAATTAATTAAATAAATAAAGATTTATTTAATTAATAGAAGAATTAAGCTTAGATAATTAAATAAATAAAATATTTATTTAATTAGACTAGACAATTTTGGGTGTCTACACTACCTATGGAGCATTATTTTTAGGTAAGGATTTGGTTTCATGGGCTAGCAAGAAACAAGATTCGGTATCTTTATCTACTGGTGAAGTTGAGTACATTGTTGTTGCTAGTAATTACACTCAGATAGTTTGGATGAAGAAAATGTTGAAAGATATCAGAGTTATTCAGGATGAGCCTACTGTTATATACTGTGATAGTTCTAGTGCTATAAATATGTCAAAGAATCTATGCAACATTCAAAGACTAAGCATATATCAATCAAATATAATTACTTGAGATTGCAAGTCAGTGAAGAGAAGGTGAAGCTGGAATATGTATCTACAAAGGAAAAAATTGTTGATATTTTCACTAAGCCTTTGCCTGCAGATATATTTGTCTATTTGAGAGACAAGCTAGGGGTATCCACCCCTCCTGATAAGAACTATATGCATTGAGTTGCATCAATCCAATGAATTTCAAAGCCTTATTCTTTTATCCAGATTGATGAGTTGGTGTTGCTCCTCTATTGGAGTAGTCTGTCGATTTCGTTGTGTATCCCAGGGGGAGACAGATTCATGTTTCTATTTTGGGAGAAAATTTGGTTTTCGATTTTGGATATCTTTGGCTTTTTTGTCAAAGGGGGAGAGAGATCATGTGAAAAACTACATTATCCATCTTGATCTTAGGGGGATTTTACTAGTGATATCTTCTTTCTTTGCATTGACTATTTTTCACATTCATATGTTGCCATCAATGTCAAAGGGGGAGATTTTTGGATTATTAGGGAGATTGTTGGATTGGTTGTTCATGTTGCTTCTAGTATATGTTGTTGTCATTGATGTCAACATATTCCTATGAGTTATTCTAGAGAGTTTGGGAAGATTTTTTGATCTGGTTTTTAGTAGTTTGGTTTTGTTGAACATTGTTTTGCATAATCTGATATTTCCTCTGATATACTCTGATATGATCTATTAGAGTATTCAGGTATTTACTTGATTAATTAAACAATATTTGTTTAATTATTTAAGTTCCCTTTATCTCTTTTACACTTAAGTTAACTTTAGGTGGATAATAATTAATTCTTTTATTTATTTATTATGTGCAAACCTAGGTTTTCCCTTTTAGGGTTTCTTGACCTATTAAAGGTTGAGTTCATTCTTTTCATTGTATGAAGAAGAAGGTTTTTTACTTTACACATTTTGTGAATATTGAGCTCTCTCTTTTTTAGCATATTTTCTGTGTATTTCTTTCTTCTGTGATTTGCCTCCTTGCTTCTCCTTGTAACAGGTTTTTTAGCTTGCAGAGATCATTTGGGCTCTTGTGGTGTTGTATTTTCTCAACTCCAACATGCTATCAGAGCCTCAGATCTGCAGCTACCTATTCTTGTTTTGAGAATTTTTGCATTGGAAGTAGATCTGGGGTTTCAGAAAGTTTTGTTATGCACCTAGGTATAGGCTTTTTTTCTGAGTACTTTGGACCTAAACGGACCTCACCATTGTGCTTAGAAGGCCTGAAAACCCCTTGGTCATATAAAATTTGACCTATTTTGGTTCCTGAGCCTCTGGGAGTATTTTTTTCTCAGATCCATGTCGTACGGCCCTGGCATGCAAATCGAGAAAAAATTCAAAAAATAAAAAATAAAAAAATATTATGCCTTTTTACGGTATGCAGGCCAGATTTTGATTTGTTTGAAAAAAAAAATCAAAAAGGCGAATAGGGTTTCAAAAGAAAAAAAATTTATTGGCAAAAAGTTTTTTTAGGGGCTCTCACAGTACGCAGGGTATCGTGGGGTCCCTGCCTTGTTGCAGGCCCTGCAGGCATTTGTACAATGTTGTCATCATCTGTGAGGGCCCGGCCTCACCGTTTTCGGCTTCCTTCCAGCCCCCTACCTTTCGGCAACCACCCCAACTTCCTCCCGGCTTCCTCCGGCCCCCGCCGGCAGCTCCCTGCGTCCCCCGCCGCTCACGCCGCCCATGCTCATCGTCAGACTCCCACCTCCCAGCCGCACTACCGCCGGCCTTGCAGCACCTACGCTTGCCTTCTGTTGCTTTCCTCGGCCGCCGCCGCTGGTCTCACTGCCACCGAAATCCACCCCGGTCGCCGCTGCGGCCCCGCCGCCGCTGATCCTCCGCCTGGTCGTCGGCCACCCTGGCTCCACCACTCGGCGGCCATTCCACCATCAGAGCGCAGCCAAAGTTCCACCAGCCCACCATCGGAGTGCCGCTCCCTGGCCACCTCCGCCCGAACAGTCACCATACTACCCCTTCCTCTTGTTTTGAAGGGGGGTTTGGTGTTTTGGTCATATCTTGGAAATAAAGAGTCATTTTTTTGAAAACAAATAGGCGTCGAAAAGATGGTTCCGAGCCGGACCTCATCATGTTGGTAATTGTTTCCAATTTTTTTGTTTGACTATGTTTTTTTCAGTCAAAGTGAGGTCTTTTTCTACACTCCAGGGGACATAGAATGAACATCCGAACTCTATTTTTTGAAAAGTTTATATTTTTGGAAAGCGTGTGCTGTGTTCTTTCAAGCCATGTGATTTTTATTTATAGATTCTTCTCCATGCATATTTTATTCATTTTTTTTCTTTTCAGCACTCTGGTGGAAATCTTGGTTGTTTCAGGTCCTGGGATCTCTTCTTTGGGTAGGATGTCTCTATTTTGGTTCTCCTTTCTATTTCTAGTCTTCTTATCATTGTAGCATTGTATTTATGCAAACGCACTGAGATAAAGTGCCATCATGCATTGTTTACTTGGGATCTTGCATATCTTGTGTCTTGTTGTACATGCACTACTTATAAAGTGCCATGAGGGGGTTGATGTTTGCCTATTGTTTGCTATCTTCCTTTGTCCAGTGAGTGTTCCTTCCATGACATTTGCCTCATGATGTGTGTCAAGTGAATGTTCCTTCCATGATACCATGTACTTTTCTCAGCACCTTTGATGTTCTTGGTTCTTCATCATGCAGTTCTTGTTGGCTGTTCTTTTCAGTGTACCTATCTCTCTCCCTCTTCAGCATTATGGGGAGATTTGTCTTGTTGGCTCTAATGCTTCTATGGTTCGATTGATCAACTCTTTAGGCTTTGGTGTTTTCATGCCATCTGTATCTTTCAATTTTAGTTGTTTGCCTTGTTTTCCTTCTGATTCGAGTAGTGTCATTTGAGGGCACTCATACAGATTACAGTCTTCTCTACCTGATCATGTTCTCTTTTAGTGGAGGTTCTTTAGATCAGCAGTTATTCTTTGACAGAGTTTGCAGGTTCTTCATGCTTCAGTGGTGTTCTTTTCCATCTCTTTTTGGAGTAGAGTTTTTTTCCCATGTGGTTTTCTCTATTTCTCCAATTTATAGAGCTTTCATTGTATTTGGGTACCTAATCAGGCCTTGTTGTCGGGACCCATCTTTCTTGCTTTCAGTAGTTGTTCTAGGTTTTAGCTTCTCCCTAAGTCTAGCTTAAGGGGGGGTGTTAGAGTATTCGGGTATTTACTTGATTAAATAAACAATATTTGTTTAATTATTTAAGTTCCCTTTATCTCTTTTACACTTAAGCTAACTTTAGGTGCATAATAATTAATTCTTTTATTAATTATTATGTGCAAACCTAGGTTTTCCCTTTTAGGGTTTCTTGACCTATTAAAGGATGAGTTCATTCTTTTCATTGTATGAAGAAGAAGGTTTTTTACTTTACACATTTTGTGAATATTGAACTCTCTCTTTTTGAGCATATTTTCTGTGTATTTCTTTCTTCTGTGATTTGCTTCCTTGCTTCTCCTTGTAACAAGTTTTTCAGCTTGCAGAGATCATTTGGGCTCCTATGGTGTTGTATTTTCTCAACTCCAACATGATCAAGTCTTGTACTGAGGCTTTGGGATATTGTTTGGGATGATCTCATGTATCACCATTTCAGATGGTTCATGATTTGGTGTCCCGCAAGTTATATTTCTTCATGACAGTTGTTGATTGGTTGTGTTCTTAAGCTTTCTAATGTTGATCAATGAAGATTTGAAAAGTGGTGTTGGTACAATTGTTCCAAATGATTCTAACATCTTTGCTGGTGTTTCCTAGTCATGTCCTATTTTTTTTGGTGATCCACATTGATTGTTGTGCGTGTCGTGTTATGAGATATTTCTGGTGGTGAAGCATGTTGCGGTTGGTCTTAGTAGGATTTTCAGTGGATGTGATCATTTGGGAATTTGAATTAGGTCCATGCTATGTAATGTAAATCATAATATTGGTCCGGTTGTCACGAACCCTATTTTTCCATAATTATTTAATTAGGAAAATAATGTTTATTTTTCAAAATGAAAATGAAATGAAATGAAAATAGAACTGTTAATGAAATAAGATAGGAAACTGAATGCATTGAAATGATTTATATACAATTGAATGATCAGTAATAATTTTTATTGTAAATTGGGATCGTCATTGCTAATGAGCGATTGAGTGCAAGTGAATGGAGGAACAGGTGAACAATGATGAAGGCGAGAACATGGTTTAGGTAGAGTTGTCTTAGCTCTTGTATTTCATTAGAATACATGGAATCTCTCACACACCACATTAGGATTTATAATTTGCATCTTGAAAATATGGATGATTTAGATAACCTTATTTGAGTGTTTGTTCAAATTGAAATGATGAATTTAAAATGTGTAAATGATTCAAAAATGAATATTGACCCTAGGTTTTTATGTTCTTTTTAGATATGTATAAATGTATGAAAAATTATACTTATGAGTTTAATTTTGTAAATTAGACAATAGTATAAAATATATATATGTATATGAGAAATTGATTCAATCATATACATGTATATCTATATAGTTATATATATCCAATTATCATGAAATATGATTACTTCATGAATTTTGTTTATATCTACGTAATCATTTGAGATTAAAATAAATATATATACGCATTATATATATGAATAATTCAATCATGTTATGGTATATACGTATGTAATTATCAAATATGTAAATAGATTTGTGGAATTAAACTATTTTATGAAAATCTATTTTATATATATATAAGTTTAATGTTTACATATATAATTTGAAAGCAACTAAAATTGATAAGTCATTATATATATATATAAATATATTTAAAATTAAAAATAATAATAGAAAATAAGATATAAGGTGGCAGGTTAGTTTAAAGAAAAGTTATTAAAACAATTACTATCGACCACCCCCCTTATTTAAAGGGAGGGGTCGATATTACCACCGACCAACCCTCCTCCCATTTAAATAACCTACACCACATGGCGATAACACCGACCACTCCTTTAAACTTGCATAAAGATTATCCATGTTGCAAACACCGACTACGTAGCAAGTGACACTGAGATGGTAGGATAAATGCGAGGCATGCATAGTATAGAAGAAGTCAGCTTGGTATACTCCCCCATGACCCACGGTAAAACAACAAACTTGGGTGGCCGACTAGCCACGTAGACCTCAACTAACATAGACTTAGGGTTGCATGTCCATAGACATGGAGATCATGGCATAGACTTGGCAGCTTGAGCGATACTCATGCTCATTACAAACACTTAAGTGTTTGTAATCATGTTTAGCTTGCCGACCCCTCCACCAAGTGAGTAATCTGCTAATAATTTCCATGGTGATAACATAGAAGAAGACCTCAATCTTAGGCATATAACCACAGAGAGAAATGCATTAACAGGCACGTGGTGCCATGGAATTAGGAATACCAACAATAAGAAGATGTTGCATAGTCGACTCATGCACTTAAACTGCAGAAAATATAACTAGAATTGCCATCTCTGTTAGACGTGTAGACTTGAGAGAGAGTTAAATGGAAGACTCAACATATGCAAAAGAAGACTTCAAATCAACAACCACAACCGAGCCTCTAATTTGGGAGAGATCATAGGAGAATTTAGGATAAATAGAGACGAAGGATAGAAAGATGAACACACACAAGAAGATGGGAATTTAAGCAAGATAGAGGAGAGAAACAACGTAGAAGAGCGATAAAGAGATAAGAGAGAATAGAATAATGGAGATTTTGATGTGCTTACGATCGATTCGTAAAAGATCAATGATGATCATCTTTGGTATAGTGTCAAATTTAGAGGTTACGCTCATGAATGAGTGTTAATTACTTTATTATTAGATGAATTCTCATAATATAGAAAGGATAAGGACTAGGAATAGAGAACTCGGGAGATTAAAGAGCGCCGAGAAGGAAAGCATTGGAATCCAAACGTATTGCTGACAATTTGAAGTTATCAAGGATCACAATAGACCTGGATTGCATTTCTTAAGGTAGGCTCAAATCTAGTATGTTTTGCTGAAGATACTAAGAGATAAGATCGATCTAGTTTTAGAATTATGAAATATTCTAATGGAAGATTTAGAGTCGCAAAATGATTCATTTTTAATTGTTTAAATTATGATCATGAAAATATAGATACAATAATGATATATCTATGAAAGTTTGTTAATAAAACTTATTGAAACTCTTAGAAATTAGATCACCCAATCCTGTAGGAACAGAGTAAGAGGATAGAAAGAGGAACTCTGAAATTGAACTTCAAAGAAGATGAAATACTAGGATAATGAATTATTAAGAATTGAAGTTTATTTTGAATTTGTGTAGAAAAGACTTACACTTTTGAATTTGATCCTTGCATGAAAAATGGTGATTAGGTGTCTCATTTGAAAGGCCATATAGATAGACGCTTTATGAATTTTCATCATGTTAGATAGTTGTTATGGAAAATTAGTAAAATCAGTGAGTTGAGTACTTAAATCATGGAAAGTCACATAATAATATTATGTTCGAGAAAAGAGGTAAATGAACCAAGACACATTGAAAGATAGAGAGCTTAGACAATATAAAACTTAGATTTCTAAACCATAAGAAATGGAATGCATGTTAATGATTACGCTATTTAAATGTTTTTGATAATTGAATAAAAGAATGTGTACTCATTTTATTCAATTTTTATGTAAGATACATACATGTGTTACACCTTCTTAATATTTTAATCTTGTCTTTAAATTGCTTGAAAGATAGAATGGAAAGATTGTTTTCTTTCAGATGTATATTTGATTATCCATAAAAGATTGTTTCCTATCAGATAGGATTGGTTGTAATAAAAGAGTTATTCTTTCAATTTCTATTCAAACGAAAGATTGTCTTCTTAGCATTGTATTTTTATCTTGCAAGAAATAGGAAGCTAGAATTGAAAGGTGAAAAATTGTCTTCTGAATAAATTTATTTTAAGATTTATGTGAACAAAGCTAGATAGGCTTGTGTTTGTGGAAAGTTACCTTCCAGGACAGGTGCCGAATGTGGATTATAGAGAGAATAGTTGCTTTTCCAACTATCTAATTTTGATGTGCATGGCATTATACTCGATCGAGTAATCAAATTGAATAAACCATTGAAATAGATGGAATTCTTTTATTTGATGCTCTCTACCATATCCTTGATTGATAATGAATGCTTGTTTCTTAATAGAATTAGAAAATTCAAAATGCATGTATCATCTAGGCACGCACCAGATTCCATCTTGTCTTTCGAATTCTTTTGCTAAGCAATTTGTGCAGGGTCGGGTATTCTTGATTGACCAAGAATTTTGGGGAAGCATAAGCTTCAAGGTTGGCAGAAAAAGCGCCTGAATCTTGTTCTCGTCTTCATGCTAAAGATTGCATTGGCGATAGCTTGGGTTGTAGATCAATGGATGCATCTCACCCTTTACTTTGTATTATTTATTATTGAACTCACGACAACTTGAAATGTGTAAGTATTGTATGATTGAGATACTACTTTTATCAATTTATGGAGTAAAGAATCTTTATCTTTTATAGAAAATTCGTGTTTATTACGATTTAAATGGAATGATCAAATGAAGCTATGGATGGAAATTTTGAATGAAATAGACTTATTAACTGATCTATGTGTTTATTTAAGAATAAAGAGTAATTCGGCTATTATTGAAGTTAGCTCAATTTACGTCTTTACACCAATGGTCGACCTTTGTATCGTGCAATGTAATTTTTGTAATTGTAAGATGAGGGTTGTGGGTTTAGCTAACCTTGTTATCAAGGTTGATGATTTGTATATATAGGTGAGATGCCTATGTAATTTGTGGTGTTGGTATTGTGTGTCTGCATTATCAGAGAGAGTTGAATATATGAAAAAGAGATTTATCATTCAGTGAAGTGATGTGGTGAAATTGGTGTTGTAGAGCAGACAATTGTGCTTAACTAGAACTGTCATCGAGGATTTTTAGACGCTATCATTGCAGTTCATTTCTTTTGGATTGTAGTATGAAACATATTGTAACTCAGTGAGACTTCCTTGAGGGTTGAGCCTTTCGGGAAAATATCTTTTGAGTAGTGAGCTCCAGGTAGTGTGCTTGAATGCATGTGCATTCCCCATTGTCATAATTTTTGCATATTACTGTAGAGTATCATCTTACTGTGGGTAGGTTCCCACCGTGGTTTTTCCCTTGATCGGGTTTTCCACGTCAAAAATCTTGGTGTTGTGTGTTGTGCTGTTAATTTTCTTATCTATTTGTTGCTACAACTTATCAATTTATGTTTTGGAGTTTAACTATCTGTATCCAATGAAGATTGAATCACCACCCCACCTCTCAGTCTTCCTTCTTGATTGTTGCTAACAACTTTAGGTCATGCGAAAGATGTGAGATATTGGCAAGTCTTTAACAAGAAGCAATTGAATAAATAGGGAGAAATAATGTTGTGCAAATTATAACTGATAATGATTCAAGCAATATCTTAGCAAGAGGGAGGATTCAATATGAATTCCCATACATTTTTTATACATCATGTACAACTCATTGCATGAACTTGCTTCTTAAATATTTGCATAAAAAGATTCTTTGGATTAGTGACGTAGTTGAAAATGTTAAAAAATTATAACATTTTATTTTAAATCACTCTATATCACATGCTATATATAGAAGATATGCTTCTTTGTAGCTACATAGATGTGCAAAAACATGATTTACTTCTAATTTTATCATATTTGACTGAATTGTGAGGATAAAACAAGTATTAAGGCAAATGGTGGTGTCCTTAAATGGGAGAAATGAAGAGATAGACCAAGTAGAAACAACCAAGAATGTGATGAAATTTCTAATCTCATAATTTATGGTGTGCCATTTTTATTCTGGCAATAGGCAAGTGATCTTTTGACACTTTCTTGGCCTATTCTTGAAGTCCTTCATCTTTTTTATGATGATGAACCATGCATGGGAGGTGTGTTTGAGAAGCTAGATCAAATGAGGGAGAAGCTAAAAGATATATTTACTATTGGGGCACCATCATTTGATCAAGAGACACGTGATATTGTTTGGGAATGTGGTTACACAGATGGAAGATGCTTCATAGTCTTCTTCAATCTATTGGATTTTTACTTAATCAAAAATGGTTTTACAAAAAACTATGGTTGGATGATGAAGTTTCCATGGGATGAAAAACTTGCATGGGTAAATTTTTTCCAAATAGAGAAGACCAAATCAAGGAGGAAATGTCAAAATATATTGATGGAGTAGATACTTTTTCCCATAAAGATGTTCCATTTGATTGATTGAATATGGAACCCTAAGTATTCTAGGAAAATTATGGAACAAAATGACCACTACTAAGAGATATTGCAACTCGTGTGCTATCTCAAGTATTTTTTGCATGTTTAGTCAAATGATAGTTGAATAACAAATTTATTTATGATTAATTTATTTTAAATTGATAATATTGTTTAACTTATATTTTACATAAATAGGTCACTAGTGCTTTTGTAAGTGAAAGAAATTGGAGTGAGTATTGTAGACACCTAAAATTAATGAAATTAATATTTAATTAATTTAGCCTTTATGCATAATTAATTATATTCATTATGTTAGTCCCCCTTCTTCTTAAAATTAATTAAATTATATTTTAATTAATTTAATCACTTCAACCTTATGATTAGTGTTGTCACAGGGATTTGCAACTGAAAGCTAAGCTGAGGGATTAGCAATCCCGTGAAACATGGGAACATCCTCTAGCATATGGATTGCTCATTGTGAGGATGAACCTCTAGATTATGGGTTGGCTCCCCTTTTGATATCCTAAAATGCTAATGAATTGCCTGGGAAAGGGACAGAGAGATGCTTTAACTTGAACCTACTCGACTAAAAGGTCATTACACCAAGATATTTTGTTCAAACTAACTTTCTGCTAATTAAAACTATTTCAACAAAGAACTGATTCTATTCATGGCTCATTGGATCCAATGATGACCATAAATATTTTATATGAAATCCCCTCTTTTCAGTTTGTATAGGAGATGAATAAATCATACCACAATATTGACAGAAGTGAAATCATAACACAAAATATAACCTGACCTAATCATCAATTGCTTGTCTAAATATTGTGTTGAAGCAAAAATAAAAAAGGATTGTAAGCCACAATGAATATTTAGCACATCTTAATGGAAAAGACAATAGAAATGAGTAGGAACAACTAAATCTTTGTTGATTATTCAAGAAAATTTTGAATTCCATACACAGTAACAACTCTGATTTTTATACACAAAGGTTACAAAAATGTAACATAATTGAATACATAGAGAAATCAGAGAAGTATTGGATTAATGCTGAAAGTACATTCTAAAACTTAGTAAAAATGAGTTACAATATAAACTTTTGTTGTCATACAGAGAAGAAAGTGTTGGAAATATGTTGGATTTGGTTAAGTGTTGGCATTGATGTCAACACTGTATCCCAGTTGGAGACTATCTCGGTTAGTCTTAGTGATATTTTTGGTTTTGGTTGTCATTCTGATCTGACATGATCAGATCTTTGGAATCAATTTGGGATGCTTATTCTGATGGTTACATGCTTTCTATATTCTAGTGGTTTCATGATTTGGTTATCGCTTTTGGTATTTCTGGTTACCAGTTGGTTTATGCCTTTACCAGCTAGCTTTTGGCTTCAATGACTTCTGGCATTCCTGATTAGCTTTACTGGTATGTTGTTTTGGTGACTTGGTCAGTGGATTTTGGATCAAGCTTATGTAATCGGTTTCTTTCATGCTATTGGTACTTCTTGATCATATCTTGAGCATTTGGTGACTTTTCATTGGATGGTGTGCTATTATGGTGTGCTATTTGGATCCGGTTAAACTTTCACTGAGGGTTTCTACTGACAAGTAAAGCGTGTTGGATTTTGGTCTTAGCAGAATCCATGATGGATATAATTGTTTCATTACTTGATTTAGGTCCATGATATGTAATGTAAATCATAATATTGGTCAAGTGGTATCATGTAATGTAATTTTTGTAATTATGGGTTTATGGGTTTAGGGTTTAGCTGACCTTGTCAATAAGGTTGATGATCTATATTTATAGGTGACTTATTCATGTAATTTGGTATGCGATAGTTATGTCTGGTTAAGTATGGATTATTAGAGAGAATTAAGTGTGAATAAAGTCATATTATTTAGGTGAAGGTTGGAGATGTTTTGCATTATAGAGAAGACATCAGTGCTTAACCAGAACTATATCAGGCATTAGTAGATGCTACTTTCATAGTTCATTATTTTTTGGATTGTAGTCTGATCTTTTTGTAAGTCAGTGAGACTTCCCTTTGTGATGAGCAGTGTACTCTAGGTTGTTGGCCTTTCTACATGTGCAGGTCCCTTTGCAATTATTCATTTTACTATTGTAGAGTATTCATTTGATTGTGGGTAGGGTTTCCCATCATTGCTTTCCCCTTTCTGGGTTTTCCACGTCAAAATATTGGTGTTATGTGTGTTGTGCTTTCATGTTATAGTCTTCATTGTGTTGTGCTCTAGTATAAGATTTATAATTGAATTAACTGAACATATTATTGTTAGTAAACTGATTCACCCCCCCTTGTCAATTTATTATTGGTATCAGTGCATTCCAACAATTGGTATCAGAGTGAGGTACTCTCTATAGAATCTTAACCTCTTGAGGAGATCTGATGGCAACTGCATCTAGTTCTACATTCAATCCTTACCAGAAGGAGAGTCCCAGATTTGATGGTACAAACTGCAAGATATGGAAGGAGTGAATGAAGATTCATCTCATATGTCTTGCAGTTGAAGTTTGGGAGATAGTGGAGAAAGGGTATATACCTCATGATCCTAATTCTGGAACACCAACACCTGTTGATGAACACAAGAGAGCTGAAAATGATGTTAGAGAAAAAGAAGCATTGTTGAGTGCCCTATCTGATGAAAAGCTATTGAATGGCATAGAGCTGGAGAATGCTAAGCTGATCTGGACAAAGTTTGAAACTCTTTATGAAGGTGACTAGGTTGTGAAGATTGCTAAACTTTGAAGGTTTCTTGGTAAGGTATGAAACTTTGAAGATGGAAGAAAATGAGAAGATAAGTTCTTTCATGGATAGAGTCAATGAGATTGTCATGTGTATCAAATTGTATGGTGGATCTATTAGTGAAGATGAAATAGTGTCAAAATTTCTAAGAGTTCTACCTCTGACTTATAAGATGAAGGCTACTGCTATCAATGAACTTTGGACAATGTCAAGTACCCCTATGACCAAAGATACACTACTTGGGAAATTGACTTCTTTTGAGCTCGAAGAACTTGGAGATCAGAGTGTTGCTAAAACTTAAACTGCATTTAGAGCATCTGCATCCGATAAACAAAAGATAGATTGGAAAGAGATGTATCCTAAGGATATGAAGGAAATTGAGAAAGAAGAAAGAAGATAAGGATATTTCACCCTCTTTTGACACATTTCAAAATTTGAAATCAATGGCATTAATGAATAATTTGAATTCAAAACTCAAAACTTGTTGATGTAAACTATAAAACATTAACATCTCACTCCATATTAGAGACATTGATAATAGCACAAATCTAATCATTGTACTAGTTTGCACACTATCTCAATCTTGTGTTCTTGACTATACTTGTGATTATACTCCTGTCAAGGATTGTCACTACTTCCTTAGGGTTGTGCATGTTATGTGCTCTATGACTAGCCTGAGACTATGAAGAGATGCTATGCTTTAATAGTAACTATGCTTTTCATCTTTGAGCTGATATGTTGAGATACTTTTGACAGTGAACTCTATGATATCTGGCTTTTCAAAGTATTGACTATCCTTTTACATTATGAAAATTGTCTTTACTAGGTAACTATTGTTGATGACTGTAACTATCTTCCTTATATTATTCTTCATGCCTTTATTAGTGTATATGGTGAAAAGTGATGATGATAAACTATTGTAAAATCATAAAGATCCAACCACAAACAATCTAAGTCCTACAATTAAATATTCACCAATACCAATAGAGATACCTAAGATCATGTAAATCAATAAAATAAAATAATATTACCATTCACATGTCAAGTAGGGTTTCAATCTCCATTGTCTCCTATCTCTATTGATCTTGTTTGATATATTTGCTCTCAGATTTTATGTGTGCACAAGAGCTCAACAAAGAACGGACTGTGGTTGATAGTTTGATCGCAAGAAGGCTTGATTGCATAAGATCAATTAGGTGATTAGACAATTAGATGATTAGGGTTGATAATGAAGGAGAGTATCGTCTTATATAGAAGACACTTTAGGAAATGGAGGGATAAGATTAAGAGGTGTGAAGATAAATGGCCGGCTAGGATTAAAGGGTGGGTAGAGGAAATAATTAAATGATAAAAGGGGTAGAAAAGAGAAGAATTAAGATATGAATGACATGTGTCATGGGTAGAAAAGGCTAATGAATTAATTAAATAAATAAAGATTTATTTAATTAATAGAGGAAGTGGGATAAATTAAATAAAATATATATTTATATAATTTAGGAAAAGGACAATTTAAATAAATGAAAGTATTTATCTAAATGAGGAAAGGCTTAGAAAAGGATTAATGAATTAATTAAATAAATATAGATTTATTTAATTAATAGAATACTTAGGATAAAATAATTAATTAAATAAAAATATTTATTTAATTAGTTAGTACAAGTTTAGGTGTCTACAATTAGCACTGTACATTAGCCCTTCACCTCTACACATTCATTGTGTCACTGTCACCTCAAAGCTCCTAACTGTTCATAGACCATCCTTTATCCCTTATCTGCTACTCTAAAGTGACTGAGACTACCCTCAAGTTTTGTCACTCTGTGAATCTATAGAAAAATTTCCTTCAATGGTTGTTCTCTCTATGATATTTATGAAGCACAATCACCATGTACCATTTATGCTATCTCAGACTATGTTCTGTATACTATCTTTGATGACTGTGGGTAATGCACGAATTCAAACCTCTATCTTCATGATTTAGAACATGATGACTTAATAAGAATATGAATGTGAATGGGCAGTGATATGAGCTCATTGACTCCTTTTCTCATTATTGTATCTTTTCCATATTATTGCATTATCCTTATGCCTTCTTATAGATATGGCCTCTGTGACAATAACAAGGACTTCTCTTTATGATACACTTTGTCCCTTATGTTCTATAAAATGAAGATTAATTAACTTTTATCACTGTGTTTGCTTCTTGAGATCATTCTATCAGCAACCTCATGTTGACTATCTTACCTCATTGAAATTTTGTGATTGTTATTGGTCTTTGGGTGACTGCCAACTTTCTTATAGAGTGTTGAATAGCTTTGATCTTGCATGAACTATGATCTATTCCTTTGATATGCGTATGGACACATAACCTTGCTTTGGAGATAGGTAGAACTACTGATGCTTTCAACTCTTTCATTGATATCGGTGACTGCAATTTGATGAATGTGACAAATCTTATTAAGACTGTTTGGCCTGATTTGAAGCTTGTGCCTGTGATATTGACCCCTTTTAGATTATCTTTTGTGCCTCTGCTATCTGTTTGGCTGCTATAAGGTTGTACTTTGATGGAGATCTATTTTTCTATAAGTGTCTTAGAATTCTTTGTCACTGTGAGTAGAGGTTGCAACCTTAACCTTTTTCCCTTTGGTCTCATTTGATGATATGACTACCTTAAGTATTTTCTATACTATTATAATGTTGTAGTATACATGTATAAGATAGGTATACCTCTTTATTGTCAAATGATGACACCACCCTTCATCCCACTGATATGAAACTCTTATCTTGGGTTGTGAACTACACTATTCTTGCATGAGACTTTGCCAAAAATACCATTGAGCTCATTAATGTTAATGTTGGTTTTTGGTATTTGGCATTTCTGTTTTGGCACTTTGATGGTTTTTTCATCTTGTGTTGCCATCAATGCCAAAGGGGGAGATTGTTGGTATTTTGGTATGGTTTTTGTCATTGATGTCAACACCTACTAAAACACTAGCACTTTGGAGATCCAGCAGCATTCACTGACAAGCAAGTAACTATTGCATAGTTATTGGTATATGGTTCACCGGCAGGATATAATGTTCACCAGTAGGATATAATGTTCACCGACAGGATATAACGATCACCGACACTTGGAATGATATGGAAGACACTTGGTAATGTCGAAGACATCGTGTGGACACTTTGTTTTGAAGAATTAATCATTGGTATATTCATATTTACATATTTGCTTTTACCGGCAAATAGGTCCAGGGATACCTAGGTTTACGCCAACAGGTTTATCTTTTCCAGATCAACATGGCACGCCATGGAAATGATTTATTATTGTTGTAAATGCATTAATCCAACATGTTTTATCGGTTATTGTATTGGATATTATATTGTTTGTAAAATGTTTTTATTGTAATATCTTGTAGAGCTGACCTACTAAAATTGGTCTTAGGTTATGGTATAAATGTAAGATCTTATTTGTAAGATCGAATGTGGAATGCGAAAAAGAATTGTGAGAAGGTATATGCGAGATTAAGTAGAGGTATACACAAAGACATCATTTGAAGGTGAAGCTAGTTTTTTGTAGAAGCATATCAGCATTACACCGGTACTGAATCCAACATATGAAGATGCTATTTTGTGCAGTACATTCTTATTGGATTTAACCATCCAACTGTAGTCAGTGTGACTCCCATTTTGTGATTGAGCAGTGAGCTCTAGGCTGTTGGCCTTTCTGCATGTGCAGGCCCCATTTATGTACACTTACTATCTGCAATAGTATCATCTGATTGTGGGTAAGGTTTCCCACCATGGTTTTTCCCCTTACAGGGTTTCCATGTACAAATATTGGTGTTATGTGTTGTGGATGACTTTATGTTTGTGTTTCATGCATTAATCTTTACTGGTATAGCAATTTACTGTTAACACTGTCTACCGGCATACTTAACTAGTTTACCGGTATTAAGCATTAAGTTGGTTTAATGGTTTTTTATTTGAATTTATTAGACAACTGATTCACCCCCCCTCTCAGTTGTCTCCGGGACCTAACAGTTAAGCATTTGAAAATAAGTTAAACCCTTTCACTAATCTAACATAATTATCATATACTCTTCAAAGCCATCGATATTAATCACTCTTTATCAATATATCACTGTCTTTTGAGATGTTTATGGGCTTTGAGCATGAGCTCATTCCATGTTGTGCATATTGTCCTATCTCTGTGTTTGAACTCTTTGGCGATCAGCCTTTCACTGTATGTTCACTACTAACAAAATATATTCATAAAATGTTGTAGCTTTAGAATTATAAGTCTACACTATCCTTTACTGCCTTTGATAGAGGTTTTGATGAGCACAACTAGGTATTTGCAGCCAGGATATAAACAAAATACATCTCAATGGTCATAGAAGCCAAAATACAACCAAAGAATAATACAAACAAGTTTTTGTGACTGCAGACTCTTAGGAATAACCTAAAGGTAAATTGGAGGCTCGAAAAATGAAAACTACTTCCCTTTGCAAAGTATGGTATATAGGTTTAAACATAAACAAATCTCATGACGAATGCAAAGAAAGATAGTGTAAAGAGTTTATCCTCTTACAAACTAAGAGAGCTGGGAAAGATCCACGAACCTTACCTAATTATTAAACTTGAGTTCAACCCTCTTTCTTTTCCATTAAAGCAATTCCAAATCTTCTTTGCATGTGTCAAGCTCATTGAATGCAGTTGTGTCCACATCAAGACTAAGAACATTTCTCTTTTCTTCAAAAAATACCATTTTTGGAAACATAAACCCAAATCTATGGGAAAGATTATCTTGAAGCTCCAACTAGGAAATATTTATCACTGATTGGTGCCATGATCATGCTACAATAGAGCTTAGACAGCCAGGAAATTAGGGCTTTTCCCTTTGTAAAACTCCAAGCTACAAAACAAAACCCACGTAGATAGCCACTAACTCAAGTCGAACTTGGGTTTACTCAAGGAGTGAGCTGGAAATAGGTCAAGATATTCCATCCAAACATTCAAACACAAGTATTAGTTTATCTCCATCTCCTTTTCTACATATTCTTTTGAAAATAATACCTTTATTATTAATTGCAAAAGGACATTACGTGAAGACAAAAGGATTTTTTGAATGATAAAATAAGACTTAAAAGATCATCCAATTGTGAAAACCTTCCAAAGCAAAGCCCACCAAATAATTTGGCATTTGTCAAAATGTAATGCCTCGCCAAGAACAACTACAAACACTTGAAAAGAGTGCAATTTTTTTTTAAACAATACAGAACACATTAACATAAAAGATAAGCATTGCAATAGAAGTTGCACATGCGGAAGAATTAATTCAAACTCCTAAAGGGTTTCCCAATGTGAATTACTTAATTAAACTAATTTTAACTTAAGATCAGTTAATCCATTTAAGAAATATATTTTACCATTAGGAAATTAGTTACTGAAAACAATGATTATTTTCATACTTTGCACATGATAATAATAACATTACTATACTTCTTTCATGTAAACACATTCAATTACATTACAACAATTAATTAATTAAAGATAGAAATCCTAACATATAACTCAAATCATAATACATTCCTTTACATTGAAAAGATAATTTAGTATTACAATTGCACTTAATACATCGAGTCTTATAAAAATTACATAATGGTTACATCAAATTACAACTACCACAAAGGAGTACATATAACATATGATACAACTAACCACATAAGGATCCAAGAGATACAAATATAATCCAAGAAGAATAAGAAATATCCAACTGGTACAACATAATGAGTGAAACCAAGAGATGCATCTAGATCACTTGCGAAGCTAATCCCTCGCAAGAAGGCACAAACAAAATACCTAATGGAAAGTGGCACTACCACTCAACCATGTGACCCAAAAAGGAACCACACCTCCATGCTAGGAGATAATAATAAGGCCCTCAAGCAAGCCACAACAAATAATCACATGGTCTAATATGTACATCAGGTACTCACAAAAGCATAAGCATACCAATAACTCCCACAAGAGTGCTCCAAGTAAAGCCAACACATGACTACACATTAGTGAACATAAGGGAAGAGTGTCATCACAAAGTTGGTATGGGTTATCTTGGCAAGCCTCCATAGGCCCTGACCCCCATCACAGGTTATCTTGGTAGCCTCCCCCGAACCCCTAGCCCCCATCCATGACTCATGTGGACCCAACAAACCTTTCGTGAAGACAAGGTAGTTGGTTTGCCATTCCAGGCCTTCCCACTGCATCCTGAGTCTGTACTAGCACTCAACCATGAGTGGGGCACAATTAATCTTGATTAATGTTTGAAAACCAACCCCAATTTATTAATTAAGTTATCACTTATTACTCAACTTCCAAGGGGTTATCCTAGCAGCCACTTTGGGCCCTGACCCCCACTTAGAATCCACTCTTCCTTATGACATTGCACAACCTCCAAAGAACCACAAGGCAAAACACAAAATCCAACTAACACATGGAGTTCAAGAAACAACACTGAAGAACAACTTGATTATACAAACCTTCTACCAAGGTTAAACCACTGGAGGTGTGAAACAAACAACTGGTCTATCCACAAGACAAGACCAAAATCAAAATAAAGAAAGTACGAACATAATCAAAACTTAACCAAATCAACTTGCATGATAGACTTACATTCAACAACATGCCATCATGACACAAAAATGACTCTTTCAAAGCAACACTAAAAATCCACCAATCAGAGTAAATATTCAAAAGGGAATACTTGCACTCTAAACACATCCATGTTAAGGAATCATAACGATTACTCAAAATATAATTAAAAGCTAATGTTCTCTAATTGCAGCTCTTTCAATAATTGACTCTTTCATGATAAGTAAATCCACAATAGGGAATAACGCATAAAGATGGTCTAATTGAACTCACACCCCAAATAGATTTGCACAATGCTTGATTTAAAACCATACACCCTTAAAAGAATAACAACAACTCATAGCCTAAATAAGCCATCATTTAAAACAAATATATAATCATTTCAATTTAAGCCAATTTGGCTATAACAAATACCATTTGTGCATTCAAATTTCAAGTTAATGAAAATAATATTTAAAATACATTTGAAAACTAAATTCAATATTTAAATCAAAATAAAGGTCTTTTCAATTAAAAATCACATCGACTACACTTAATTGATGACTATATATATATTAATAGTCGATTTTTAAAAAAATGGATTGCAATTTTTCAGTTGGCCGACATCATGTAACATGGCCTGGGAAAGGTTTATTCCACCCCACCCCATCCCCCCCTATGGTATTGGTGAGGGGACACCACAATTGTGGTGCCCTCTCCCCACCATAGTGGGTTGAGAGGCACCACGACTGTGGTGCCCTCTCCCCACATCATGGGGTTTGGGCTCCACGGCCCCCACACAGACTTTTTTTTTATAATTTTTTTTAAAATTCTTCTATGTCAATTTCGATAGACTATATTTTTTTAAATTAATTTTTTAATAATTTTTTTTAAAATTAGCTTCTTTGTTAAATGCAGCAGAGATATTTTTCTTTAAAATATATATATATATATATATATATATTAAATTCTTTTCTCTGTGAACTTAGTAGAGATATAGCAAATCAGACAAAGAGTTGTAATAAAACAACAGAATCATCAATTTGGGTTGTCTTCTTGGGGTTGTTAAAATGTAAAATCTTGATTTTCTATCTAGTTTTTGAAACCATAATTTCTTTTTTTTTTAAATGAACTCACAACACAAGCTAGGAAAACAACAAACCCCCATTTCTTCTACTCCCAAAATTGGGAAAACTAAAACCCATTTCCAAATTCCCAAAACACAACACAATAGCAGACATGAAAGAACAACATATAACATGAGAACTAGATTTCCCATCTCTTCTTTCTTCCCAAATAGAGAGGATACCAGAAACACAAACACACACAAATAAACAAGCAAAGGTTTTAAAACTCCAACCTTCTATAGCTTTCCTAGAAAAAAATTTGAGAAGATTTCCCCATCCTCGCAAAATGCTAGTGTCTTCACCCAAAACCCCAATTACTAGCAGAGAGGAAAAATTTCCAGAATGAAAAATCAATCCCTCTTTTGAAATTTTTTCCAAATTATAAAGCAATTTACCCAAAAATCAATTTAGGGCACAATTTCCTTTTTTAATAAAAATTGAAAATATAATTTTATTCAAAGCATTTACATGATTATATTTAAAAAATTCTATTATTCTTGTAACTCAAAAGCCAATAGATATTTTAATAACGAATAAGTAAAAATCAACTTTCTTTCTCCTTTATTTTTTTACAACAATTACTCAAGACATAATTTAATTTTCACTAATAATTCAACAATCACTTTAACTAAACAATTAAGAATAATCGATTATCTAATTAACCATAAAAGTTCTCTAAACTTAATTTATTCTTACTTTCAATTTAATAAACATGACACACATTAATTATTAACAACCATACGGTATTAATAATTAATTACTTATTAACTACTCAAGAAGAGAATAATTAAATACACAAAATGCATAGCATGCAACACTCAACTTAAACAAAATAAGGACATGACCCACATACCAATGTTAGAATGATGGCCTACTTGGCAATCCGACATGGTTGACAAAGAACTAACGACGCTCACAATCGAGCAAGGCTAGGGTTGACATTAGGGCCTTAAAACCATCTCCTCCACTTCCATCGGGTTAATTAGGTACACTCACACCTGTGGAGTTAGGTGGAGTCGATACCTTGTACCTGCAATTTCCTGCATCACTGAACCATGCATACATATATATACAAACACAATAAACACACCGATGAAGGAGAATCATAACTTTTTGTGTCTCATCGAAATGAGTGACAAAAAATCGTCTCCTCGCACCCCATACACTTCCACACAACATGATGACATATACATAAAGCAAATCGCACATGAAGCAAATATCTTAATCCATCGTTAGCAACACATAAATAAACTTAACATTTCATCATTTATAAAATACGATTCATAAGCAGAGTTAACAACTACTTATTCCAAGAAATAGTGCCTAATCAATGTCTACTCCTCAATGAGAAATAATGCATAATCATGTTCACCTATTCACACTCCAAAGCATAATGCCACAATAAAACATCACAATCAAAATGAATCAACCATCCACGTAAGCCATTGAAAAAGTCAACCATGGTCAACGAGCTCAAAAAGGGTCTGATTAGGGTAGGGGTACTACACAAAACATTAAAGCATTATGTACAATTTAAAGGCAAAGATAAAATTGGACAACAATTAGTTTATCAAAATTAATTATATTCCTTATTCTTTTAAAATAATTTCAACCTCCATTATTTCTTCTAAACCCTGATTAGTTAATTAATTCTAATTAATTGGCTAATCCTTATACTCCTACAAATTACCCTTCTTAATCTCATCATCTATCCTAATCTCTATTATCATTTCGTCCAATTTTATATTCCTCCACTCATTCTCTCTCCTCATGTCTTGTCCTCCTAACATTCCCACTTGCACTCTAATCCCTCATTAACCCACCTAATTAGTCTTCCTAACCGATTGCACATCCCTAATCACCTTGATTAGGGATGGGTCAACTCTTTGCCATAAATGGCTTTCCCATCCCCTTTCCAAACCTTAAATGCTCCAACTTTGGCTCTTCCAAGGAATTTCAAATTCCTTGAGTCTCCCCATGCCCCCTCTTCCCAAGGAATTTTTAATTCCTTTATCTATTTGTTCTACCCACACATTATATTATCTTGGAATTTTTAATTCCTCTTGTCCTCTCCCAAGAACTTTTATATTCCTTCTTCTCTTCCCAAGGTATTTGGGAAACTCTTCCCCATGTACTTGAGAAGTGTGGAGACAAGAAATTCCTTTATGGCAAATATCTTGGATCTCCCACTTTGTCCTCTCAATATTCTCACACCTTCTTTCAATCCTAGCCCCCCATTCACCTTGAATCTTGACCCTCCATTTTGATCTCCCCGAATCTATAAATTGGAGTCCCCTCTCATCAAAAATCATCCATCTTTTGAGTAAACTTATGCTGCTACTTTGAGCATCAAAATCATCCATCACACCCTCATTATGCTCAAATATTGCCTCACATAAGCCTAATCAATCCATTACACCTATCTCATACCATCCATCTTGTTGTGTAGTGGAGAGAAATCCTTTATCCATCATCATAAGAGCAAATCAATTGGATCATTGGGCACATTCCCACTTCTAGCTTAATCAGAGGAGGAGGTGGAAAATATAAGTCATTTGTGTGTTTTATATGATTTCTTGGTATTTCATGTTTATTGTATGTAATTAACTCTTTCACCATTTTCTCCGCTTTATTTTAGCATGCTCGATGGGAACCCAAGTCCCTTAATCTAATATTTTTATGATTTTTCTTTTGGATGGTTCGCACAAGTCTCACTTCATCATCTCTATCTCGCATCGACATCTGCAACTACATTTTGAATGTCTTTTCTCTCCTTTTCTTGGAGCTAACAACATTTTTTGTAGGTTCTGAGTTTTGTCGTCTATTTTATTGTCTCCACTCTAATACTTTCTCTTAAATTTGTCTTAAATTGGTCCTGAAACTGACTATTTTTCTTAGTAGGTTGAAATGTTATCTGTACAAATGGTATTATAGGAACACCGTCTGTGAAGATGTCATTTTACGGAATGTCATCTACGCAGATACCATTGTATGGAACATCATGTCCACCTGTATTTTGACGTCTCCACTCTAGTTAGCTTTTTTGACCAATTTTGTCTAATCCTTTTATGTTTTTGTATCTTTATCAACTATCCAAGGCTAAATTATTAAACTACTAACCATATTTTGAATATTCATGTGTTGAAGACTTCTTTTATATCACTAAGAGTATGTTAGGATTTCCTTTACGCATTTAGTAATTAGAAAATATTTGTTTGTGATGTTTGAAAAGGGATAGAAGGTATATGCACTCTCCTTTGTGAAAGCTTGCATGACCAAAAAACTAAACCTATCCCCTTTTTTATTATAGTTTAAAACCTTTAGAAGGATTTCCTTTGAAGAAGCCCTTAAGGTCGGGTGAGAGGTAATGACCCAAGTAGTACTCTTTCAAGGTTCTCTCTATAAGTATTCATGAGGGTGAAAAAATTCATTCTCACCTGGTGTCATTGTGTTATACTAGTGGATGTCTCCCCCAATGTTCGTGTGACACATAAAAACCCTCATTCTGAGGGCTAGGAAGCCTCTTAATTGAGTGAACAACTGCATGTATAGCCACCAATATATCCCCAAAAGCTAACTAAGAACCATTGTTGTAGAGCCAAAATCTCATTTGCTTGTTGGTGCAGGAGGCCAGACCTTCAAAGCCACCCCACATTCTACTATTCAAAGTAGAGATAGATGTCCCCTCATTCATAAGATCTCTAGATATTTGGAGTATGAGATTATGGTATGCCCGAGAAGTAAGTGTAGTGGTGGGGGAGCCAATGCTACTAGGTCTCTATCTATCCACTTTCTTTAAGTATATAGATAAATCCAAGTGGGGATTCAACAAGTGGAATCACTCTCCCTCCTAAATAGTGAATATTTTTATGTATTTTCTAATTTGCATACTAATGAATTTTGTCAAAATTGGGCTAATATAGTTCCTCACTTTCACACTTATTTCAAGCATCACCTTAGACAACAAGTATTCATTGCTTGATATCTGTTGCCAAGATAAACAGGTCCAAATTTTTCAAGTTTGACTAAAGAATTGGACCAAAATCCATCAATTTTTTACCTTGTCATTGTATAATTGAGTTTCACCGTCTTCACCCGAGTTTTGTTGTCTCTGCCTCTATTTCATCGTCTCCATTTGAACTAAATCCCCAATCAGTTTTTCATCCATGCACCATAAGCCAAAGTCTCTCAAACATCCCAAAAGTTTAATTCACCACCAAGTCAAGAAAAAGAAGCCTAGTTTATGATTATCTACATGAATTCAACAACAAGTTTGACCAAGAACCATGGATAACCTGCACTTTCAACCAAAGGTCCGCATTGTCCCAATTTCTTAATAGGAGTGGTCGTATTTCACTATCTCTCCTTCCTCAACCAAAGATCATGTATTGAGTGTCTTTCCATCTTGGTAACCCTCCCCTTCTCTCTTCATCAATCCATTCATCTAGGATCATTTTCATTCCATCCTAAAGGACTTAGCACATCAACCTAATCAATTCTCTAGTCCAAAAATCAATCAATCAATCAATCAATCATCAATCCTAAATCCAAGGTCAACACTTTGCAAATTCTTATTTAGATCTTTATCATTTGTTGACCCCTAATTAAAATTGTGCTCGAGAAAGTATCTATCTCAAGTATTTTTCTTGATTTGTCCTATTAATTTGAGTAGATCCAAACCCTAATCCTTGTCTAATCTTTATTAGGAACTTAGTCTATCATAAGTAGGGGAAGACTTAATCCAAATCAAAATCATAATCCAAAGAACTAAATTTAGCCTAGCTTGGTTGTTACCTTACTTTGTGGCCCATATCACTAATCCCTACACCTCACCTAATCCTAATCCAAGGATCTAGGTGCTATACAAATCCAAATAAATCTTATCCTAATCCAAGGACCAACCTCCAAATTTAATCCGACCCAATCATTTCAAATAATCCAAAAGCCAATTTAAATTTTCCAAGTCCTTGTCCTTATCTTCATCTAGCATCATCCCATCACTTTTATCGATCCATCCTACCCATCCAATTTCAAATCACCATCCCATTCTTTTTATCTTGAGGTTACCCTTGTATTGTCTACATGTGTGCGCAAAAGCAAAAGGTGGCTGCCCAAAGAGCTGAACTTCTTGATCTCAATCCTCATCAAAGACCTTATCTAATCCAATTCCAAAACCTGCATCCAAACATCAGTGGTTGGTTTGAAAAATTGGTTATGTAGTTAAAGGATCAATCTATCAATCATGTCCATCCATCTTATGCATGCCTCAAAGTTATCAAACTCACCCCTATTCACATCTCCCACTGTAGTCCACTTACCAAGTCAATCCCATAACCTCGCATCCATCTACCACATCCCCATCCATTTTACCTCAACACATTATATCTAATACCAATCTATATTCCATTAATTATAATTCCTCTACCTTAAATAAGGGAAACCCATTTTATTCCTCATCCATGACTCCATATTACCTCTCTCATCCAATATGTATACCCCAATGTTCTCTCCCATCTACATCCTAATCCCCCTCTTTTTTAAACATGTCCACTCACCATCCAAGTCCCTCACAACATAGTTATCCAAGCCTCAATCCTAACCCCCACTACATAATCCCAGTCTTCCATCTAATCCTAAACCTTCATATAATCCTATTCCTCCAACATCCACATCATCCCCGTCCTCCAAATCCATTTTTCACAATTTTATTCAAGAAATACTAGAAAAGGAGATTAAATACCCACCTTCAAAAAAAGTTACCCAATCTCCTTAGGTCATACGTCCATCTCCATCCACTCCCCATCAGGAAAAATCTCAATCCCCTACACTTCATGATAATCCCATACCCCCATTTATCCAAATCAAAGACTCCTCCTCCTCCATCACACCATCCCCACAACCCAAAACATGTCACATTTCAAGCCCTTCTCCATAACCTAATGGAAGAAATTTAGACATTGCATTTGTAACATGTATTTGATCTGAGGAATGAGGTTCTCCATAGATATATCTACTTGCTCTTTCTCTAGAATGTGAGAAGGACATCTTTGAGAAAGAGAGCACCAACACTCTAGAAAGGAGGCAAAATATTCACCTTCTTTTTGTTTTGTAGCACACAAGTCCATTAGAGTAACATGATTGTTTATATTATGTGGAAAGTTCGTGATGAAAAATTCTGCTATTTCTCCCCATAAAGTTATTGTCGAAGGTAAGTGTGAAAAATATTCTAGAGCCTAACCTCTGAGACCTTTAGGGAACAAGCATATCAAGTATATGTCCACATCTAACACTTCTATGCAAGTTGTAAAGAATTCTCCGATGTGATATCTTGAGTCAAATTTCCCTCTCTATTTCTCAAATTTTAGTGTCTCAAAATGCTGAGGAAATGATGGAATGTATATTGTGCAATCTAACATATATGTACAAAGATATTCCATCATTTAACTCTTTTCTCATTTACAGTTTTAATATCTTTCATTTGTTTTTGTACACTTTGGATGTTTTGCGTGAGAAGGTCTGTTTGGGTCAATGGCATATTTGATAGATAAGTGTTCCCAATAAAAATATTTGTGTTTGTTTATGTCAAAGGTTGTTGGAACATTGAATAATTATGAAGTTGTGTATTGTTGGTTCTGTTGGGTCTCAAATCAACAGATTGGATAGGTCCTAAGGAAATGCCAACTCCTATGGTCAAACCCTCCAATTGACTTGGCCAACTTGTAGAGTGAACCTATTTGGTTACTAACTCTCTCACTTTAGGCTCTGCAGGACCTAGGCGGGTATACCTACTCACTAGTTGTTCCTTCAACTAATGCTTTTTATAGCAGATTTAGTGTCTAAATCTGATGTCTCCTAGTCTTAGAATGGCATGAGTTCCTTGAATGGAGATATAGCAGATGAGTTCAAGATTGTTGTTGTAATAACTGTTTGTCTTATGTTTCTTAATCACTTCTATTGCTTATTAAAACAATCAATTATGAATGAAATGATGAGTGCAACTTGTAATTTAGCCAGTGCCTTCTTCGCTGTTTGGGTTACAGAGTCATTACACTTTTCTTTAGGACTAATGGTGCGAACCTGTGAGACAGTAGTTTAATTCATCCCTTTATGAACCTGTCAGTTATTATTTCTTTTGGAACCAAATGAATGCTTATATCATATGCTGATTGAGTGGATTTAACCCTACCCTTAAGGGACCAGTCAATTAAGCTTTGCAAGGAACAATCACAATCCGCAAGCAAAACTTTTGTTGCAACATTATAATATAAAACATAGATCTGATCTTAAGAACATGAATAACCTTATCTTATCAGACAATATCACAGACGATTGCCAAAAGAAAATGAAATGATCCATAGCACATATGCAGAGAAATAGTTGATCAAAATTTGTATTCCATTATAGTTCGTATACAGAAGACTTACAGGCCGTCATTTTCGCTACCTTCATCCTATATAATCACTATCGCCTTACATTACAAAAATCATTCTCATATATATATGAGGATGAAGGCCTTTCATGAAGAGACACGACCTTTCAAAATATTAATCATTAATTTGAGTATTTCTAAACTTAAGCAAAAAGAGATTTAGGAGTCCCAAATGATGAATGTAATCATCGTCTTTGAAGGTTTTGATTCAAGGAGTCTGTTTCTTCAATTCATCTCCCAGCGACAGATACTTGAATATTATCTGGTTGACAGTAGGGGCCATATCCTTACTTCGATCTATCTCTGACAAGGCCCAATCCTTGATGCTGGTGAGCTCTTTTTGCAAATCCCCTAGGGATATCACTTCTCCTTCTTTGTAAACAGAGGGCATTCCAACAGGTTTCTCATCATCCAATTCCTTCAGGTCTCTCCTCAGCGTATCCTCAAGTTTAACATGATTCTCCATATGCGCAGTCCCCTCAGCTTTTTCCTCTGGCGTCAAGGCATCGACATTATTTAGTACTTCATGCAATCGTGCTTTTAACCTCTCATGCTCTGTTAACGCTTTTATCATTCCATTATATACTTTCCAATATGGTTCAACCTGCAAGAGCATGGTGTTAAACCAATGTCCTATGATCTCATTGACCAGTTTGTCCATCCTTTGTTGGATACCTTCTGCGCGTTTATTGGCTTTCTCTGCTTGATACTTCCAGTACAGAGCATCAGAGACATCGTCCAAGCTACGTCCCGCGGGGTATGAGGTGTATTCACTGATAGGAGTCCTTGTCTCTAGTTGCAATACTTTTGCCTGCAACTTTTGATTCTCCTCTTTAGATTTTTCATATAACCCCTTGTATGTGACGTTCTCTCTGACCAAAAACTCTGTCTGGTCCAGGTTCAATCTGGCAACATCCAAGTTGAGTTTTACAGTGACCCTAGGGTCATTTTTTCCAACCTGATGAACCATGAGGTGCCCAAAGGTTCCTTCAATGTCCATGATGATAGGCCTCTTCCCCTTTGGATATAATGCCCATTGTAGGAGAGCTTTCTTGTCTGGATCATATCCAGAGCCTAAGAACAATTTGTCTATCTCCTGAGGCAACACCTGTTGATTCAAATCTTGCTTCTTCAGGAAGCCATCAAATAAAAGTGTTGAGTTTATATCCCAACCAGAGAAGATGATTACACCGGCCTCTTTTAGTAGTTTCCTCCCTTTCTCAGGAGTCATATCTTTCATGAGGACATCAATCTCATCTTGCAATCTCTTCATCTGTTCCTCCTTTGGTCTTCCAGCCATGCTTCGTTTTACATGAGCTCCTTTGTATTGGTACAAAAATGAGAGGAACTCCCTAGAAGAAGCGAATCCATCATCAGCAACGAAATCTTCATGCTCAGTCATTCTTATATCAACAACATCCTTGATGTTAATTTCACCAATGTCCATATTCATCTCTGCTTCGAAACCAGGAAGATAATCTTCTCGAGGAGAATCAGGTGGGATACTAGTGGCGGTCGACTTTGGTGACATGTGAGCTAGGGGCTGACTGTCCTTCTCAGTATTAATGAAATGGAGGAATTGCGAAGGCACTCTATGCATGATCTCTGCTTCATGTTGAAGCAGCCTTTTAGCCACTTCCAGAGGATCTTGGAGATTTCCAATTAGGTCTCCATCTATCATTCCCCTTGCCCTTTTCCATTTGTAGGCCTCCCAAACTAACTCACTCTTTTCTCTCAAAGCTTTGGCCTCCTCTCTTTCAAGGTTCTTAATCAGGTCATCTGGCATTTTGCCCACATGTATTCCAGCTTTGAGTTTTTGTGATACTCTGGCAGCTCTTATGTATCCTTCAGGGTCGAAGTTCTCTCTAGGTTCACCCAGAGTCATGCCATAGTAGTCTAACTTGTTCTGTAGTAAATGATAACTTTTTGAACTTTTAACAATGAAATCAGAAAAAACCAATAAACCTGGAACAATGGATTGTTTACCGGAATCTGTAAGGTGTTTAGCACTGACAATAGACAATTGTCTTATAATCTCCAGGCTAGCCACCCTGTTTGGCACTGTAATTGGGAGCATGTGGGGCTTTCCTTCATATCCAAATACCCTGATTTCTGTGTGATTGTTATGGCAATACCAATCACCCCAATTATGATCAATCTGTGACTCTGGAGAGAAGTCCTTTGGTCTGAGGAATCTCTTGATTTTAGGGGACAAAGTGTAATCCCTATGTTGCCCAAAAGCTGCACTAAGAGGTTTCACAAAATATTCTTGAAAGTGCCAGTACTGGTTGTTCATGAACCTCTGGTCCCATGCAGATACCCATAACTGAACTGGCTTCTTCAAACCATTTTTATCATAGGATCGAATGCAGAAATCATCTGACCAGAAATTAATCTCTTGTCCACAATAAAGAATGATATGCATTAACAAGGAATACAATGAAAAATGAACATTCACAAGGTCCCCTTTCAACTTTTCCAATCCATGATTTAAAGCATCTGCAATATAAGTGGCAAAATCAAATGACCTAGGGTCTTTTGACTGTAAATCAGCACACAGAACCATAACCCCAATATCCATGAGCAGATGAGCCTCTAGGCCTAATACTTGAGCTGCAGCATAGTAGGTATATTTAAAATAAGGATGGAAATGGTTGACATCAAACGGCACCTTGTCATCTTTGCTGAATGGAACAAATGACCCACCCACTTTTGCCCTGTGAATAGGTAGCCTCCAAGTCCTGTAGATGTTTTCCAAACTAAAGAATTCTTGTGAAAGTTTCTTCATATCGATACTCTCCTCCACCTCCCAGTCCAAATCAAACACCATATCAATAGTCTGTTTGTTAATCACTACTAATGTATTCCCTCTGTAATCACATATGGTTTTGGTTCTTGGGTTGTAACAATCTACCAGAGCTTTCATTAATTCTACATCTACAAACACATTTGGGACTACCAATTTGCCTAAGTTCTTCTTCCATAGATTACTTATGGGTTCAGGAGCGTCCCTTCTTTTGTAACTAAATAAGAATAACTCATGTCCTCTGATTTTAGTCCAAATATCTCCTAGATTTTCAAAC
Organism: Cryptomeria japonica; assembly: GCF_030272615.1. Taxonomy (NCBI): domain Eukaryota; kingdom Viridiplantae; phylum Streptophyta; class Pinopsida; order Cupressales; family Cupressaceae; genus Cryptomeria; species Cryptomeria japonica. The sequence goes on along the minus strand of NC_081408.1, from coordinate 356,582,692 downwards.
CTATCCTCCAATCCTTCTTCTTCACTTTTGATCTTTTTGGACCTTACACTAGATGAGGGACATTGGTCTAATAAATCCTGAGTCAGAGCTCTTCCTTCCTTCTTTTGTCTCTTGGGCTTCTCTTCAAGGTTTAACTCTTTTCCTTTCCTACTTTTTTTAGAAGAAGAAGATGAAGGTTCCATGATTATAGCAAATATGAGAAACAACACTTACTTGGAGAAATGCTCAGCTCTTCTGGTTATCGTTCGCAAGTTTCCACAAGCTCTCTGCAATTTTCAGTCTTTTAGCATTGATCTGGTTCTTATGAAAATTCAATCAGTTCAACTGTAATCGTATGGGAAACTTGTGCATAGTTAATGTTCTGTGTCTACAATGGCTACTCAAGTGTTTAAACTTAATTGCAGATGTGACATTCTTCACTTGGGCCTTTAACTCTTTCGCGGGAAGTACAGTTCGCTCAAAGTGATCATATTTCAAGTTATCGATGAAACCCTTGTCTTCAGCCGAGTGTTTAAATCCTTCATCGAAAGCCCATTTTCTTTGATACTATTGTTTCGGTGAATAGCCCATGTCGAGAAGCCACTTTCAAGACTCATCAAAATCATTCTTTCATCGATAGTCCTCCTTTTCGATAAGTCACTCGCAAGTTTCATCGAAATCATTCTTTCGATGAGTTTCTTTCTTCGGTGAGGGCCCATGTATGTTCATCGACATTCCTTTTTCGTCGATATCCTCCTTTATCGATGAAACACCTTTGCTTTTGTTCGACATTATGTCATCGATGAAAACTTGCGTTTCGATGAATGCTTTATGAGTTTCTTCGGTAATGATATTCCTTCGAAATTACTTTTGCCTTTTTGCCTTTCGATGAAACTTAGAGTATCGATGAGTGATTTTCTACATTCATCGAAAGTGACCTTTTGCTGAAATACTTTTGTTCGGTGCTTTACATACCTCATTTCGATGAAAATACTCTTTCGATGAAACTTCTTTTGCAGTGTTCGATACAATTTGCTGGCCGAAAACATCTTTCAGTCTTCACGCCTATGGGAATATACATTTTTTATATATTTTTTATTTTCAAATATAGTGTTCAACAACGGCTCTAACTGAGGATGGAGGCATATTGAATATGTCTTCAAGAATTCAGAATCTCTGGTTAGCGCAGATTTATGATGGTATTTACAATGGAAATGGATCCTAATCTACTGTACATGTGATACAGAATGTTCAAGAAAAGAAGTTTTTTAAGAATTGCCCATGCACCGGCAATTCTTGGACCTCTCCTATTGCGTTTTGAAGCAAATAGGAATCCTCCCCTTTTTTGTCTATAATCACATATGGGCCGATCCACAAGGCTTCAAATTTACCATGCTTGCCTTTGTCTTGACTCCTGGCATTCCACATTAAAACCCAATCACCTACACAAAATTTTCTGTTTGATGTCCTCTTGTCATATAATCTCTTCATTTGATTTTGAATCCTGATATTCTGCTTTTGACCTTCTGCCTTGACTTCATCAAGTTCTACCAACTGCATTATTCTTTCTTGTGATGGATCTTCAACATCTATCTCTTCTTGAATCATAAATCTGTGTACAGGCAAGAGGTTATCCAAAGGTAGTCTGGGCCTTTTGCCATAAACCAGTTCAAATGGAGACTTTCCTGTAGATTTTTTCACAGTTATCCTGTCTGCCCATAGTGCAAGATTCAACTTCGAATCCCATGCTTTTTTGTTCTGTCCCAGCATCTTTTTAATGATCTTTAGGATGTTCTTGTTGCTTGATTCAGCTTGCCCATTCCCCTGGGGGTGGTAAGGAGAAGAATGTGATATCTTAATGCCATATTCCTCACAAAAAGTGTTGAATTCCTCTGATCTAAAGGACATGCCATTATCTGAGATGATCCTTGCAGGAACACCGAATCTAGTAATAATGTTCTCCATTAAGAATTTTATCACCACCTTGCTAGTGGCCTGTTTAGTAGGTATTGTCTCCACCCATTTGGTAAAATAGTCTGTAGCAACCAATATCCATCTGTGTCCTCCACTGGATTTTTCTGATATTTCCCCTATAAAGTCTATTCCCCATTGTTGAAATGGTTCCTCAGCCAACATTGGTCTCAATGGGAGTGATCCTTGATACTTTGTTTTGTTTGAGAACTTTTGACAAGCTTCGCACTTTCTGACATATCTATAAGAATCATTGAAGACACATGGCCAATAGTATCCAGCTCTCAATATTTTATGTGCGGTAGTCTTGGCCGAGAAATGGCCACCACAAACCCCATCATGCATCTCATGAAGAACCTTATCTGCCTGGTAGTTGTCTAGACATAATAACAATATCCCATCTCTATTTTTCCAATATAAGTCCCCATTGATAATTACATATCTTGCTGATTTTAACTTTAGAGCTCTCTTCTGATTATCGGTCATGCCATCTGGACATTTCAAATGCTTGAGATAGTATATGATATCGGTGTACCATGTTGTTCTTTCAATACTGAAGTTAGCTTCTTCCCATCCAACCTGATTCACACCAGACTCCTCAATTTCAGTTCCTGTCATGAGTTTGGCCAGCCCTTGTCCTTTGATAACCTGTGAAATTTTGAGTTCAATGTTAAATTCTTGTATCTGATTGATCCATTTGCATCTTTTGCCTGTGACCTCGGTCTGTCTGAAGATATCTTTTACTGCTGCATTTGGGACATAAGCTATAACTTCAGCCCCTACTAAGTATGGTCTAAATTGTTTCACTGCTTTGACCAAAGCATAGGCTTGCTTTTCATTCAGTTCGTATTTTACTTCTGAAGGGCTCAAAGACTTGCTAAAGTATGCAATGGGCTGCTCATACCCTTCTGAATTTTTCTGTAACAACACTGCTGCTATAGTGTGACAAGAGGCAAATGAGAATATCATAAAAGGTTTACCAAAATCTGGGGAAATTAGTACTGGTGCCTCAGAAATTGCTTTTTTGATTGCCACAAAAGAATCAATTGCCTCTTCAGTCCAGTCAATTTGGGCCTCTTTCTTCAACATCCTTACTATAGGTTTTACTATGTCTGCAAAATTCAAAATGAACCTTCTCACAAAATTAATTTGTCCCAAGAATGATTGAATGGCTTTGATAGTTCAAGGGATGGGAACCTCATTGATAGCTGCTACTCTCTCAGGGTCAATTCTTACCCCCTCCCTGGATACTATGTGTCCAAGTAGTTTTCCCTCTTCAACACCAAAGTGGCATTTCTTAGGATTCAAGGAAATTCCATATTCTAAAGCTCTTTTAAATATCTTCTCAAGGTGTTCACAGTGATCATCAGCTTTCTTTGAGTATGCAGTCAGATCGTCTTGATATACTACCATGATTACATCAATCAATTCTGCAAAAGCCACATCCATTGCCCTTTGAAAAGTAGCTCCAGCATTGGTCAATCCAAATGGCATTCGTGCATAAACATAAGTGCCCCATGGAGTTGTGAAGGTTGTCTTATATTTCTCAGTTTCTCTAACTTTCACCTGATTGTAACCTGAAAATCCATCAATCATAGACAACAACTCACACCCTGTTACCCTCTGCAGCATGTTATCCATATTTGGCAATGGATAGTTATCCTTTAGAGATGATATATTCAAATTTCTAAAGTCTACACATAATCTAATATCCCCATTCTTCTTCCTGACTGGTACCAAGTTAGAAACCCATGTGGAATATCTGCATGGTTCAATTATTCCTGCGTCTTTCATCTTTATAATTTCTTCCCTCATTTTTGGTAACAATGTAGGATTAATAGGTCTCTGCTTTTGCCTAAATGGTTTAGGTTCTGGTTTAAGTGGTATCTCATGTTGAAAGAGATCTTCCCTGTAAGCTTTGAGATCTTCATAAGACCATGCAAACACATGTTTGTATCTTTTTAGCAATATTATCAGCTGTTGCCTCATAGTAGGAGTTAATTTTTTTCCAATAAAAACATTTTTGGGGGCTTCTTTGCTTCCTAGATTGATTTGTTCAATATCACTCTCTTCAACAACTGACCCTTTGGTTTCAATCACATCTTGAGCATTAAAAGTTCTTTCTAATGCTACTAGGCCTCTTGGTAATTTATTTGATTTTAGTTGTATAATTTCATGTCCAAATAAAGTTTCCTTACCTTCAGTTTTCTCCACAAAGTCATTAAAATTTATAGCTTGAGTCTGATAATGATCAACACACTGTAAGAAGTTCAACAGATCTGCATCATCTTGAAACACTTGCCAATTATACAAGTTGTCAGGAACAGATGGTCTTACTTTCACTTCCACTTCAGATATCCCAGTTAGTGTTATATCATTGCCTTTTAATGCAATATTTGCTAAAAAATCTGCCATGATGTTTTTTGACCTATCTATCCAGGTTATCTGAAAAGCATCAAAAAGCTCCATGGTATCCCACACAGCATTCCTGTATTGTTTCAGTCTTAAGTGTTTTGAGGCATATCTTTCCTTTACTTGTGAGACTATTAATTCTGAATCACCAAAGACACTTAGCAATTTGATCCCATGTTTGACTGCTATGTTAAGACCAGTGAGTAGAGCCTCATATTCAGCAATGTTATTTGTACATTCAAATAACAACTTGAAAGAATATTTGTAAGTTTCCCCTATGGGTGAGATAAAAAGGATTCTAGCCCCACTCCCTTCTTTGCTACAAGACCCATCAAAGAAAATTTTCCATATCTGACCATCCTTTTTAGTTAGACATGACTCAATGGGGACCCACTCTTTAATTTTAGGTCTTGTTAACTGTACCTGGAAGTTGTCCATGTCAGTTTGTAAAAAACATACCTGGTTCACTGTTTCTTCCATTTCTTCTATGATATATGTGGACCGAGGTTCCCTGTCAATTTTTATTTCCTGTCCATTTATTAGAATCGTAGCATATGACAAATCCAGCTGCACATATCCACCAATCATATTCGACCATTGTCTAGACAATAACATTCCATAATTTGGAGGAACATCTACCACTGTGATATCTGTTTTATATGATGCTTCTGGACAGGCTGCTAATCTGAACTCTACATCCTTCATGATACCAACCACTGGGACTGATCTATTGTCCATGGCATAGCATTTCCCAAAGGTAGTATCAACTTCCAGTCCTAGTTCTTTCATCACCCCAACAGGCATGACATTTATGGCTGCTCCTGAATCAATCATACAATTCTTCACCCTTTTGTTGTTTATCACCAAAGTGAGATAAAATGGGTCTACTTGTGTTGGGTTTTTAGTTATGGTGGACCCTAAGTATATAACTGGAGCCATTTGTTCATTATTGTCACCTGTTGGGACCTCTTGTTTCTGTTCATTAATCTTTTCTTCTTGGACACCTGAAATCATCTCCAAAGTTTTTTCTCTATACTCAGGAAACCTCATTATTTCCATCAATGGAACAGAAACTTTTAATTGTGTTAATGCAGTTGAGATATCAAATGAGGTAGAGTGTTGTGATGAAGGGAGTTTTACTGTTTCTTCCTTTTGAACATTAGGACCCTTCTTATTATTCTTTGGTACAACCTCCTTAGTCATAGCTCCTTTGTTTATTCGCTTGAGTGTCTCATCAGTTTCTTTCATAAAAAGACTAGTAGGTTTACCTTGCTCTGGATTCACCACCCTATTCCTTAAATCATAAGTCCTTTTTGCTTGTGCAACGACATAAGCTATAATTCTTCTTTTTTCTTCTTCAGTAGGGATTCTGAGCTTAACACTTTCATTTCTGCTGGTGGTCACAGGTAAGACAGAGCATTGATCAATATTCATGGAATCTGACCTTCCTTCCTGACTAAATGATATCATATTAACAGTTGAATCATCCACATGTTCTTCATAGCTATCCTCCTCCTGCAATCCTTTTGCTACTGCACACAAAGAAGAAGCGTGTGGCATATTGCAGGCATAACACCACATGTCATTGTCTTGAGTATAATTTACTGTTCTTTTTAAAGGATCTGGAATTTGTTGATTATCTTTGTGGTTCCTGTCTACTAGTTTTCCATCCTTCCACGTGGTGTTATAAGGCATGTCATGTAGTCTAGGTCTCTCAGGACGGTAGTATTGCTGCTTCTCTATTTTGTTTACTCTTACAGATAAATCTTTCAGGGCATTTAAAACTTTGTCAAGCTTATCTTCATCTCTACTAGCCTTGGGTGCTCTAGGATTGTATAACCTTGCGTCCTCTCTCTTTCCCACTTTACCAGCAGCCTTTCTGTTGTTTTCTATAACAATGGCATCTTTCATAACATCCCGGAGGTCTCTAGGATTTCTGGTTCTCAGCTCAGAGTTTTTTTTACTGTCATAAGCATTGATATAATACAGAATGCTCACCTCAGGTACTGGTTTCATCCTATTGAGGATTTTGTTTAAAACCCTGTTAAATCTTTTGTTAAAATCTATCACTGATTCATTTTGCTCCTTCTTTATACTAATGATTTCGTGCAAAGCAAACTCAGGGCTGTTATGGTCTCCATACTGCTCAAGGAATAAATCTTTGAATCCTGCAAGATCTCTAATGGATGCGTCAGGCAACGTCCTAAACCAATCTCTTGCATCTTCTATTAATGATTGCATGAACAACCTGATCTTGACATCTTCATATGGTAACCCAAAATCCTCAATTACTGCATCAAAGGCTTTACAATGAGCCTCACCTGAAATTGCATTACTTCCTGTGAACCTTGGTATCGCTGTCCTGATTTCATTTGGGATAGGATATGGGTACACTATCATTCCTGAAAAATCAAACTGCCTCATTTGCTCCATATTTATTAGTCCATGCCCTCCATGAGGATTCCCAAAGTTTTGGTTCACATTACCATATAAGGGTATTTGATTTTGATAAGGAAGAGGGTATTGATTCTTGTGTTGATATTGAAACTGATTAGGGGGTGGATGTTGGTTATAAAATTGACCAGGGGGTGGGTACTGATTATGAGTATGTGAACTTTGCTAGACTGGTGGTGCACTTGATTGCTCATGATCATCCCTTTTGCTACCAAACAAGGGATTCTCATAAGCTTTGAAATCATTACCCTTTGTTTTACCCACTCCTTGAGCATATGTTTTCTTGTAGTTGTTTACATCTTTATTAAAGTCATCCTCACCAACATTTATGCCCAACTTAGCACACAACTCCAAACATTCCTGAGTCCTTCCTGAATCTCTCATCTCAGCAGCTGCCTCCATCATTTGTCTAGTTAAATCTGTAAATCTATCTGCAGGGTCTGCCATACTTGATCCTGATGGAGGTGGTGTGTATTGTCTGGACCGTGCTTCGTGATTTTCAAAACCAGGGGGAATTTGGCATCGCCCCTTCTAAACTTTATATGCTACAACCAAATCCTCATTTACCGGGCTTGAAGTTGTTGTTCTATCTTGTTCTCTTAAGGGCGAATGTTGGCTACTTTCATGTTTATACTAGTTGTATCTTTCTCTCATGGAATCATTCATGGGGTCTTTATTTTTGTTCTTTCGTTGAGAGAAATCTAATTGGGATAAAGATTGTCCTTTTGTAACCGATCTTGTCCTGTGCATTGATATTCTTATTTCAGAGTCGCCACCTCTTTCCTAGAGGATATGTGTTATTTATTTTTTCTGAGTTCTTTCCCACAGCAAAGTCTTAATTCTTCTTCCCCAGCAGAGTCGCCAATCTGTTGGGTCTCAAATCAACAGATTGGATAGGTCCTAAGGAAATGCCAACTCCTATGATCAAACCCTCCAATTGACTTGGCCAACTTGTAGAGTGAACCTATTTGGTTACTAACTCTCTCACTTTAGGCTCTGCAGGACCTAGGCGGGTATACCTACTCACTAGTTGTTCCTTCAACTAATGCTTTTTATAGCAGATTTAGTGTCTTAATCTGATGTCTCCTAGTCTTAGAATGGCATGAGTTCCTTGAATGGAGATATAGCAGATGAGTTCAAGATTGTTGTTGTAATAACTATTTGTCTTATGTTTCTTAATCACTTCTATTGCTTATTAAAACAATCAATTATGAATGAAATGATGAGTGCAACTTGTAATTTAGCCAGTGCCTTCTTCGTTGTTTGGGTTACAGAGTCATTACACTTTTCTTTAGGACTTATGGTGCGAACCTATGAGACAGTAGTTTAATTCATCCCTTTATGAACCTGTCAGTTATTATTTCTTTTGGAACCAAATGAATGCTTATATCATATGCTGATTGAGTGAATTTAACCCTACCCTTAAGGGACCAGTCAATTAAGCTTTGCAAGGAACAATCACAATCCGCAAGCAAAACTTTTGTTCCAACATTATAATATAAAACATAGATCTGATCTTAAGAACATGAATAACCTTATCTTATCAGACAATATCACAGACGATTGCCAGAAGAAAATGAAATGATCCACAACACATATGCAGAGAAATAGTTGATCAAAATTTGTATTCCATTATAGTTCGTATACAGAAGACTTACAAGCCGTCATTTTCGCTACCTTCATCCTATATAATCACTATCGCCTTACATTACAAAAATCATTCTCATATATATATGAGGATGAAGGCCTTTCATGAAGAGACACGACCTTTCAAAATATTAATCATTAATTTGAGTATTTCTAAACTTAAGCAAAAAGAGATTTAGGAGTCCCAAATGATGAATGTAATCATCGTATTTGAAGGTTTTGATTTGACGAGTCTGTTTCTTCAATTCATCTCCCAGCGACAGATACTTGAATATTATCTGGTTGACAGTAGGGGCCATATCCTTACTTCGATCTATCTCTGACAAGGCCCAATCCTTGATGCTGGTGAGCTCTTTTCGCAAATCCTCCAGGGATATCACTTCTCCTTCTTTGTAAACAGAGGGCATTCCAACAGGTTTCTCATCATCCAATTCCTTCAGGTCTCTCCTCAGCGTATCCTCAAGTTTAACATGATTCTCCATATGCGCAGTCCCCTCAGCTTTTTCCTCTGGCATCAAGGCATCGACATTATTTAGTACTTCATGCAATCGTGCTTTTAACCTCTCATGCTCTGTTAACGCTTTTATCGTTCCATTATATACTTTCCAATATGGTTCAACCTGCAAGAGCATGGTGTTAAACCGATGTCCTATGATGTCATTGACCAGTTTGTCCATCCTTTGTTGGATACCTTCTGCACGTTTATTGGCTTTCTCTGCTTGATACTTCCAGTACAGAGCATCAGAGACATCGTCCAAGCTACGTCCTGCGGGGTATGAGGTGTATTCACTGATAGGAGTCCTTGTCTCTAGTTGCAATACTTTTGCCTGCAACTTTTGATTCTCCTCTTTAGATTTTTCATATAACCCCTTGTATGTGACGTTCTCTCTGACCAAAAACTCTGTCTGGTCCAAGTTCAATCTGGCAACATCCAAGTTGAGTTTTGCAGTGACCCTAGGGTCAGTTTTTCCAACCTGATGAACCATGAGGTGCCAAAAGGTTTCTTCAATGTCCACGATGATAGGCCTCTTCCCCTTTGGATATAATGCCCATTGTACGAGAGCTTTCTTGTTTGGATCATATCCAGAGCCTAAGAACAATTTGTCTATCTCCTGAGGCAACACCTGTTGATTCAAATCTTGCTTCTTCAGGAAGCCATCAAATAAAAGTGCTGAGTTTATATCCCAACCAGAGAAGATGATTACACCGGCCTCTTTTAGTAGTTTCCTCCCTTTCTCAGGAGTCATATCTTTCATGAGGACATCAATCTCATCTTGCAATCTCTTCATCTGTTCCTCCTCTGGTCTTCCAGCCATGCTTCGTTTTACATGAGCTCCTTTGTATTGGTACAAAAATGAGAGGAACTCCCTAGAAGAAGCGAATCCATCATCAGTAACGAAATCTTCATGCTTAGTCATTCTTATATCAACAACATCCTTGATGTTAATTTCACCAGTGTCCATATTCATCTCTGCTTCGAAACCAGGAGGATAATCTTCTCGAGGAGAATCAGGTGGGATACTAGTGGCGGTCGACTTTGGTGACATGTGAGCTAGGGGCTGACTGTCCTTCTCAGTATTAATGAAATGGAGGAATTGCGAAGGCACTCTATGCATGATCTCTGCTTCATGTTGAAGCAGCCTTTTAGCCACTTCCAGAGGATCTTGGAGATTTCCAATTAGGTCTCCATCTATCATTCCCCTTGCCCTTTTCCATTTGTAGGCCTCCCAAACTAACTCACTCTTTTCTATCAAAGCTTTGGCCTCCTCTCTTTCAAGGTTCTTAATCAGGTCATCTGGCATTTTGCCCACATGTATTCCAGCTTTGAGTTTTTGTGATACTCTGGCAGCTCTTATGTATCCTTCAGGGTCGAAGTTCTCTCTAGGTTCACCCAGAGTCATGCCATAGTAGTCTAACTTGTTCTGCAGTAAATGATAACTTTTTGAACTTTTAACAATGAAATCAGAAAAAACCAATAAACCTGGAACAATGGATTGTTTACCAGAATCTGTAAGGTGTTTAGCATTGACAATAGACAATTGTCTTATAATCTCCAGGCTAGCCACCCTGTTTGGCACTGTAATTGGGAGCATGTGGGGCTTTCCTTCATATCCAAATACCCTAATTTTTGTGTGATTGTTATGGCAATACCAATCACCCCAATTATGATCAATCTATGACTCTGGAGAGAGGTCCTTTGGTCTGAGGAATCTCTTGATTTTAGGGGACAAAGTGTAATCCCTATGTTGCCCAAAAGCTGCACTAAGAGGTTTCACAAAATATTCTTGAAAGTGCCAGTACTGGTTGTTCATGAACCTCTGGTCCCATGCAGATACCCATAACTGAACTGGCTTCTTCAAACCATTTTTATCATAGGATCGAATGCAGAAATCATCTGACCAGAAATTAATCTCTTGTCCACAATAAAGAATGATATGCATTAACAAGGAATACAATGAAAAATGAACATTCACAAGGTCCCCTTTCAACTTTTCCAATCCATGATTTAAAGCATCTGCAATATAAGTGGCAAAATCAAATGACCTAGGGTCTTTTGACTGTAAATCAGCACACATAACCATAACCCCAATATCCATGAGCGGATGAGCCTCTAGGCCTAATACTTGAGCTGCAGCATAGTAGGTATATTTAAAATAAGGATGGAAATGGTTGACATCAAACGGCACCTTGTCATCTTTGCTGAATGGAACAAATGACCCACCCACTTTTGGCCTGTGAATAGGTAGCCTCCAAGTCCTGTAGATGTTTTCCAAACTAAAGAATTCTTGTGAAAGTTTCTTCATATCGATACTCTCCTCCACCTCCCAGTCCAAATCAAACACCATATCAATAGTCTGTTTGTTAATCACTACTAATGTATTCCCTCTGTAATCACATATGGTTTTGGTTCTTGGGTTGTAACAATCTACCAGAGCTTTCATTAATTCTACATCTACAAACACATTTGGGACTACCAATTTGCCTAAGTTCTTCTTCCATAGATTACTTATGGGTTCAGGAGCGTCCCTTCTTTTGTAACTAAATAAGAATAACTCATGTCCTCTGATTTCAGTCCAAATATCTCCTAGATTTTCAAACCTATCCTCCAATCCTTCTTCTTCACTTTTGATCTTTTTGGACCTTACACTAGATGAGGGACATTGGTCTAATAAATCCTAAGTCAGAGCTCTTCCTTCCTTCTTTTGTCTCTTGAGCTTCTCTTCAGGGTTTAACTCTTTTCCTTTCCTACTTTTTTTAGAAGAAGAAGACGAAGGTTCCATGATTACAGCAAATATGAGAAACAACACTTACTTGGAGAAATGCTCAGCTCTTTTGGTTATCGTTCGCAAGTTTCCACAAGCTCTCCACAATTTTCAGTCTTTTAGCATTGATCTGGTTCTTGTGAAAATTCAATCAGTTCAACTGTAATTGTATGGGCAACTTGTGCATAGTTAATGTTCTGTGTCTACAATGGCTACTCAAGTGTTTAAACTTAATTGTAGATGTGACATTCTTCACTTGGGCCTTTAACTCTTTCGCGGGAAGTACAGTTCGCTCAAAGTGATCATATTTCAAGTTATCGATGAAACCCTTGTCTTCAGTCGAGTGTTTAAATCCTTCATCGAAAGCCCATTTTCTTCGATACTATTGTTTCAGTGAATAGCCCATGTCGAGAAGCCACTTTCAAGACTCATCGAAATCATTCTTTCATTGATAGTCCTCCTTTTCGATAAGTCACTCGCAAGTTTCATCGAAATCATTCTTTCGATGAGTTTCTTTCTTCGGTGAGGGCCCATGTATGTTCATCGACATTCCTTTTTCATCGATATAGTCCTTTATCGATGAAACACCTTTGCTTTTGTTCGACATTATGTCATCGATGAAAACTTGCGTTTCGATGAATGCTTTATGAGTTTCTTCGGTAATGATATTCCTTCGAAATTACTTTTGCCTTTTTGCCTTTCGATGAAACTTAGAGTATCGATGAGTGATTTTCTACATTCATCGAAAGTGACCTTTTGCTGAAATACTTTTGTTCGGTGCTTTACATACCTCATTTCGATGAAAATACTCTTTCGATGAAACTTCTTTTGCAGTGTTCGATACAATTTGCTGGCCGAAAACATCTTTCAGTCTTCACGCCTATGGGAATATACATTTTTTATATATATTTTATTTTCAAATATAGTGTTCAATAGGTTCCACCTGGTGAGGAAAAAGTATGTGAATTGTGTGCTGACATTAGGTTATGTTGAAGTGAACAGGTTAGTAAATACCTAATTCAAATAGTGGCCACTATAAGTTGATCCTATAGAAACTGACACTGCTAGTTGTGATGTATATTTTGGAGCTAAGATCTAAGGGACACTAGTCAAACTCGTAGACATAATGTCTTTAAGATATTCGTAGTTGTTTGTGATGTAACATTAGGACTCGAGGATGTTTTGTTGTAGTGTGAACTCATGGTAGAATCCATAGTGGTTTGAGTTGATGCAGCTTGTGTATTTTGGTTTGTACTTTGGGTGGAGCTAGAAGATGTGGGTTGTTGTTAGATACTTGGTTAATCCCAAAGACACTGAGAGGGGGGGTGGATCAATGTCAGACCGGTAGATGAAATATTTAAACTTAATTACAATTTTGTAACTGAAATTAATATACCGGTAAGCAAACAATAATGCAATAAAGAGAAACAAAAGAATCAACATCAATGCACACCATAACACAGATATTTTGGAGAGGAAAACCGGTGAGGGAAAAACCTCAGTGGGATTTGTGACCCACAATATTTACTCACTGACCAATATGAATAAATATTACTTAGTACAATAGGGGCCTGCACATGCAGGAAGGCCAACTGCCTAGAGCTCACTGCTCAACAAAAATGGAGTCCCACTGACTACACAATTGGATGGTTAAATACAATAATAATGTACTGCTTCAAAATAACATCTACAATGCTAGATTCAGTAATGATTTAAGCTCTGTCTGACACATCTGCCAAAAACCTTGTTGGTAAATGATTTTGCTTACACAAAATAGTCTTCGCTCTACTCTGCTTCTTATTCTCTCTCAAGATAAACACATCAAAGTGCATATACAATTATCCGGTATCATATCCCTATCTTATCACATATACCGCTTACATACACATATTTCATTACCTACTTCATTTCAAATGACCTACAAGACCTCATACATATATGAGTCTTTACAATACATCATATCGGCCATACAATTACAATTTACATTACATAAAGAATATTATTGCCAAGTCGTCTTTGGATGTCAGTATGATATGTTGCCGATGTAAACTGGATGTCGGTGTGAATAAACCTTGTTGTATCTGTCAGTGTCGGTAGGTGAAGTCTGTTCCCGATTGAACCTATGAAACCTTGTTGAACCTTGTTTTCACTTTATTGCCATCAATGAAAACATCTACCTTTCTCATCTGAGTGTATAATTCCAACAATCTCCCCCTTTGGCATTGATGGAAACACTCATGAGAAAAATCAAAAATTGAAATCCAAAACTGAAAGTGCTCCCCCTAAGCAAATGATCTCCTTCTGTTCACTTGTCACCATGCCTTACTCTGTACATTTTTCTCACTATACCACTCCCCCTTTGACATCAATGACAAAGGATATCAAAAGTCTCAAAAAAATTAAAAAAAATTCAAAAATTACCTAGACACCTATAGTCTGTTATGTACAATCTGAAAAATATCCGCCAAAACTAAGTTAAGACCTTGCAAGAATTTTGTACTATCAGTAATTATTGCTTCAGTATGCCTGATCATCCTGATAAGATAGTGCATTTGTTGTTCTGGTGATTTGTCTCCTTTAATTGTTGCCTTGGATAGTTCATTCTGGTGTGTTAATAGATTATCCAATCTTGGACCAAGTTTATTCTTGAACTCCCGGGTTTTCATCTTCAACCTTACTTTCTCTTTTTCCAGATTTTCAATATTTTCTACATGAATAGCCATTTCCTGATCTAAGACCGATTTTAGTTCCAAAGAACCAATTATGTTATATGCAATATCATCAATATCTTCAATTAAATGATGAGGTTTGCAAACTTCCTTGTACAATTCCTTATATTCCAAAATAGTGGAATTTAATGCCGCTAGCAATGAATCAATCTGCTGATTACAATCCTTTATTGTTTTAGTAAGGAATTCTTCCTTTTCTTTATTTACTCTTTCCTGAATAGTTTCCTCATTTATCTTATCGAAATACTGAATGTTAGAAGAGATGAATTTGGATAATGTGTCCAATTTACCTATTGAGCCAACAATGTGATCTACCTTGCACACCGGTGCAATCATTTACAAAATCGGTAGAGTCATCAATAACCTTAAATGCTAAGGCATTGCACTCAGTTCTCTTCTTTATATAATCCAATAATACATCAGTGACAGTTGTCGGTCTGAAGTCCACAGTAGAAGTATTGGGAGAAGTGATAGGTTTTGTATTAAGTTTCTTCTCTTCTCCAGATACCTATTCAACCACCTTAACCACTTCCTTATTCTCATCCTTACTGTCATTCTTATTCTCTACCGGTTCAGATTTTGTTTGTTCTTATTCTTTTTATGTCGGTATCTTGACATTCTATTGACTGTCAATTGTGATAGATTATGATTTCTTTTCCACAGCAATTTCCTTATCCATTATAATATTGATGTCCTGAGTGTCAACATTCATTGTAAATAGAATGTTTGACTCGAGATCACTATCATCTGCTTTCACTTCCTTTGACTTCTCTTCAGGCTGATTCTGCACATCTGTCGGTGTCTCTGCTACTATCGGTGGGGTGTCTTGAGCCGGTGGGGGTAAGTTATATTTTATTGTGAAGTCAGGTACACTGCCAACCTTATTCTTTCCTTTATCTCCTTTTTAAAAGATTTGTCAACCTTTTGTCTTTCTTTTTCTTCTCTTTTCTCTTTCTCCACAAAGAAAATATCCCATTTATTTGTTTTCTCGTATGCTATTTCCTTTATTCTGTCGACCATGAGGCTTACTTACTGGTGACCACTTGCAAAAATAGTTATGTTAGCTTGAGCTATCAATTCATCAATTTCTTGTCTAGATTTAACTAGATGAACAACCAACAGTGATTCAACCTTCAATTTCTTATCCAATTCCATAGTAGACCTTCTTTTAGCTTCAAGTCTCAAATATAAATCATTAGGGAGAACATCAATGACTTGAATAAGAACTTTCTTATATATTTCTCAGTACAAAATTATACTCTCCTCAATGGTATCCTTATCAGAATCTTTGAAAGAACGATAGAACTTACTAACACTTCCAAGATTGCCATCCTGAGTCATTTCATTTACAAGCTCTTTCGGTGAAAGAGTATCAGATACCTTTTGTTCTGGTTTCTTCTGTGTGACCTTCTTCTTGAGACCACTGGGCTCTCTCACAGTCTGTTGTTTCTTTCTTAGAATCCTTGTTTTCTTAGGTGATGAAGCAGGTGCCTGTGAGGATTTTCTCTTCTTCATATCCACCCTTTTGAATTCTGCAGCCTTGTCATTATCAGAGTCGGATGAGGTAGCCATAGGAGAAATATGTGCTACCGGTTGTTGTTCTGATTTTCTTTCTTGTGCAGCAACACCACTCATCGGATCAAGTTTCAACAATCTCTTTGTAACAAATTCAACAAAATTTGAAGCATCATTCAATATTTTGTCTCTTTTCTTCCTCTGCTTCTAAATTTCAACATGTTTTTCAATACTTTCAGCTTTGCCAAAGATCTTCTCTATTGGTTCCGGTGAAACATCTAGGAGTATCTTGGCATAAGATTCTAGAATGTTTGAATCTACTTCATATCCCATCTCAGTTACCCAGTGTAGCGTCCTAAAATTGTGACACTTACAATTTCGACTGCATTTCGGTCTTCACGATGGCAACACAACACGCAACCTGAATGGAGACCCCGAAACCTGATTACAACACTGAAAACTGCATTTTTCAATCACCCTGGCCTGAACCTCCTTGCACCCTATTGTCCCGGGAGGTGGGACCAGAGCGCCCAGCGCCTTGGTCCTTCAGGACCAGGGCGCCCTAGTCCCTGGGTCCTATTTTGGGCCCGGTCTCTTAAGGGGTCTCGGGTCTTTTTGTTTGCAAATTGGAAATTACATTCCCTGGTTGGCCTAAGGTCGGGAAAATCAGTCTATCAGCCCTAAATGACAAGTATATAAACTACATTTCTCTCTCTCATTTGGGTAGAGAGAAAAAAAGATATGAAGAGGATATGTGTACAAAGCGTGGAAACTATACTCAAGCATTCAAGCATTCATTCCAAGTCTCCATTCAAGGCTAAGTGTTGCATTCAAGACAAGGATTCAACCATTGAAGAGGAGATCACATACTACATGCTACAACATACAACATACAACATCTATACCTTTGCACATAAGGATACAAACATCCTTAGAACAAGGTATTAGTACTTATTTTACAGTCATTTACATTTACAGCACTTGCTCATTTCTTGGTTAATTCCAAAACCGGGGTTTGACCTAAAGGCAAACCCCTAATCCCTAACCCCCCAATCGTCTTCGCTTTTCTGTGTGTAGGTTGCAGGTACGCGGTTGAAATTGAAGATCTGGAATCCTTGTGTAGAGACGAACAAATCCCCCTTTGTTTCGCGGATTTTTCGGAGGACCGTGGCGTTGGGCGCCATCGTCCCGACAACTTTTGCTCAAATTTGCAGGACAGCGTCGTATCGACATTTTACTGCTAATTCCAGGTCCGCAGCTTCATCCTATATCCCTATCTCAGTTTATAAGCGAATCTTTGTCACTTTCTATGCATTCCTAGCTTAATTCTCCTATGCACATTCTTTACAAAAGAGGGTAGCCTTGTTGTCTTAACCCTTGAAACTCATTTAGCATCCAATCTTGCATTGTGTGGGATTGGATCTTGTGGGTTTCAACCCCTCTTTTGAATGTAAAGTCTCTTCCCTAAGTGAAAACCATCAACCCTAGTGAATCTCCCTTCTCTCTCCTCGGAGTTGGAAGAGGGGAGAGCAACTAGGGTTCGATCGCGATTTTCCACTTTACATTTTGGTGAACCCGACGTGAACATCCTTTCTGATTTTTCATGCTTAGATCTGAAAAAAATTGATTACATTTCCATGTTTGATCTTTTATAAAATTTTAGAGGTGATTGCATAAAAACCCTAAAATTTCTTTTTAGTAATTGAACTTGTGAAATATTTAATTGTTGATGCTTGTTTCAGATCTGCCCTTCTATTACAAATCATCAATTCATATCTATGCTTTAATTTTGAAAATTAAGTGGTTAAGTGTCAAAACCCTAATTTTTGAAACCCTCTTGATTCAACCTTTGTCCGACAATTTCACTAATCAAAACATTTCCAAATCAGCTGTAACTTTGGATTCCGCAATAAAATCACAATATCTTTCATCCCTGAAAAATTGGAAAAAAGTTGCGAGGACCGTGTGCACTTCGAGCACCATCGTCCCCAACATTTTTTAGGAAATTTCAGGAGCTAGATCTTACTGTATTTTTCTGCTAAAATCCAGAATTTTGGCTGATTTTATCAATTATAACACTTTCAAAATTATAGTCAAAGTTGGTCTTGTGATTGCTTGGATTAAGGCTTCTAAACATTCAAAAATCATTGAAACTGAAATTTTGTGTCAAAATTGTGTTCTTACTGTCCTAAATCTGAAAAGTGTGTTTGCATTCATTAAAAATTTCAGTGCTTTATTCAAATTCTTACAATTTGTGACTTTTGAAATTAAGTATTTAATTACAACAACTTTGATTTCCGCTTCCAAAATTGAATTTTGCGTGAAATTGAGTCAATTTTTAAATTTCAAAATTTGCATTGCTCTTGACATTCCCTCTAAAATCATAAAATTCAAAATTTCAGTTTCCCTCTCTTTTTCAAAATTCAAATTTTGCATTTTTCGACAATCTTGGTAGGGTTCAATTTCGAGATTGCAACTTTAATTTGGCCTATCTACAGATCGTAAAATCACTCAATTTTTTCAGATTGGCTTTAAAATCATCATACCTTTCATCCCTGCAAATTTCGAAAAAAGTTACAAGGACCGTGTTGCACTCCGAGCGCCACGGTCCCAGACATTTTTTTCGAAATTTCGGGAGACTGTCGTGATTGCATTTAACAGCTTAAATCCAAAAGATTGCCTGATTTTACTGAAAATTGCTACCTCTAAATTCAAAATCTTTTCTCTCTTTCTAGTGCATGAATTTTACAACAATAAGCCCTACTTACACTATTCCCATTAGACGAAGCCATAGAATTAAGTCTTTCCGAGGTTTAATTACCGAGGAGATGGAACCTAATTTGAATAGCCTTTTTAACGAGGACATGGGCAATTCCTCTAATCCTCTTAATGATGAAGAAGCTCTCCATGAGGTTTCTGTAGAACAACTTTCAAAATTGGATAACCAATTTGACGATTTTCACCAATGGATGTCTCATGAGTATCCTGATAGTCAAGCTCTTCCTTTAATTGAGGGTCTAAAACGTATGCTTCAAAGTGATAAGAATGGAATTGATATTTTGCATGGTATTGCACACATTGTGGATTCGAATGTGATGCCTATGAAGAGTTGTGCTGAAAATTTGGGTTATACACAACCTCCTACTCAAGTCAATCATTCTATTCCTTTGATGACTTCTATTGCTAGCATACCTACCTTTACATCAAACATAATGGCTACTTCTACACAAGACATTCCTCCTGTGATCACCAGTCATGGGGGCAATCCTTCTTCTTCAATTAACCCTTTTCCTTTATTTAATCTGACTTCTTCATTCATTCCTTCAATGAGTGTCCCTATTATATCTCCACAAATGAACATGACGCAAGGGGGCAATTCGTTTAACCATTCCATTCCTCCTTGTAGTGTTCCTCCTGTCCAATCATCTCCTATGACTAATTATCATAGAGTCCCACCACCTTACTCTTTACCTTCTTTCAATAACATAACACCTCCATCACAATCTAACATGTCTAATATGAACTCTTCGACTGAAGCGACCATTAACAATCTTGCACAAACTGTCTCTTCTTTACAGCAACAAATTGCCTCTATGAATCAATCTAAGTTTAGTGTGCCCACATTTGATGTTGCGAGTCCACTTTCTCTTGACATTGTTCGAGCTATCCCTCCTAAACATGTTGAAATTCCGCATTTGGAGCTTTATAATGGTAAAGGAGATCCTCTAACACATGTTAAGACTTTTCAAACAATTTGTACCGATTTTGCTTATGACCAAAGGTTGCTGGCAAAATTGTTTACTAGAACATTAAGAGACAAAGCCCTACAATGTTATTGCTCGTTGCCTTCTTATTCTATTACTTCTTTTGAACAACTTGCAAATGCTTTCATTCAACAATTTCAAAACAATATAAGTCCTAAAGTTACTTTGATTGATTTAATGCATTGTAAACAAGGTGTTAAAGAAAAAGTGACTGATTTCATTGGTAGATATAAGCATTTGTATGCTCAAATTTCTTTTCCAGTGCCTGATAATGATATTCAAAGAATCTTTATTTCTAATTTACAAAAAGATATTCGAGACAAACTTCTGTTTTCTGAGTTTACTTCTTTCCAACAGTTGTGTGCAACTCTTCACAATTATCAACTGACTGTGAGTCAAATGGAACAATCACATCCTATGGCTCCGAGTGATAAGGGTGATAGCAGTCAACAACCATTTGGGAAGTTTAAACCGAACAGAGATTCCATCAAATTCAATGAAAACATCATCAACAACAATGTGAATGCAGCATCAGGTGTGCCTCCTATTTCTAAGTTTCTCAAGAAAGAAAGAAAGTTTACTCCTTTGAATGAATCATTGCATAGTATTATGAATAAGTTATTGGAACAAAATGTGCTTACTCTTCCTCCTATAAGGCAAATTGATCCTGCAAAGATTACTTCACCTTATTTTGATAACAAAGCTTTTTGTCAATTTCATCGTCAGCCTGGGCATGATACTGAAAAATGTTTTTCTTTAAAGGGTAAAATTCAAGATTTGATTGATAATAATACTATTTCTGTTTCTGGAGTGAATGATAAAGGCAATACATCTGTAGCTCCTCCTAATC
Source organism: Cryptomeria japonica (assembly GCF_030272615.1). Lineage (NCBI taxonomy): Eukaryota > Viridiplantae > Streptophyta > Pinopsida > Cupressales > Cupressaceae > Cryptomeria > Cryptomeria japonica. The sequence continues at coordinate 356,562,108 of NC_081408.1, read as the reverse complement.
AAAATCTTCAGATTTTCACTGATCCATTACCTTCTCATACCTCTAATGCGATTGAGGCTAATGATTCCTCTCTCTCATCTGCTGGTCTTGTGTCTATGGCTCCGAATGTGATTCACTTTGTAGAGCAGCAAGAAAACCCTAACGAACCTTCCATCACATTTGATTCCAGTGAAACCATTAGGGCACCTGATGGTCCTTTATACATAGTTGCAAAAGTCAAGAATACACCTTGCCGTGGAGTGCTTATTGATCCTTTGTGCATGGTTAATGTTATTACTAAAGAATTTCTTTTTACTTTGCAATTGAATCAAGTGATATATGACAAAACAGATGTGATTGTGAAACTATTTGATGCATTTTCTTCTCCTGCAATTGGTTCTATTACATTGCCTATTGAGGTCCATAACAAATCCCTTGATGTGAACTTTGCTATTATTCCATCTTCCGAACAATTTCGTGTGAAGCTTGGCTATTCTTGGCTATCTTCCATGAAAGCTATTGCTTCTCCTATTCACAAGTGTTTGAAATTTCCCCATAATGGTGAAATTGTTACTGTCAATCATAGTCTCTTTAAACCAGCTGAAATAACTTCTAGTGTTCCTATTGATTACTTTTGGCCTAAACAATTTCAATCTCTTCCTCCGCGAAGTGATCATCTTTTCAAATCTTATCAAAAGTGGAAAACATATATGATTCTATCTTTAAGTGAACCTAGAACACCCAAACTTGACATTCCTATCATTCTTGAGAAGGAAGTTCTTCCTTTGAAAGATAAAACTAATGTCTTTCCTCAAGAAGATTCCCAACCCATCCCTATGGATGTGACTATGTCTATATCTAATAAACTTCCTAAAATTAGACCTATACCTCCTCGTCATGATGGACTTGGTCTCCTTCCTAAACCGAATATTCCTCCCTTATATGGAGCAGTCCCTCCTCCTTCTTTTTATAGAGAGAAGAGACCTTCTTCTTCTCCTATTGTTCAACCTAAGAGACCACAACCTAAACACCCAAGTGATAAGGATGAGAACATTCCTCCTCCTCAATCTTCTTTACTTCCTACTAAGACTAGATGAAATCGTTCTGCACGTGAACGCCAACGAAAGCGTCATCTTAGAGCTCAAGCAGCTGCTTCTCAAACTTTGCAATCTCCAAAAACACCTTCAACAAGCATTAGTCCATTTTCTCCTCAGCCGAGAATTGAGCCAAAATCTCCAAAACATAAGATGCATGATGGTCTTGATCCTGTGTGAATTAAAGACCCTATTTTTATAAATCTTGATGATGCTATAGATGAAAATGTTATTCATGATGAAAATGTTGCTTCTCTTACTTCTGATAGTGAATATGAACTTGTTGATATTGATAACCATTTATCTAACGAATTTTCTAAAGCACTTATCCTAGCTCCTAGATAAGAACAATGTGGCTTGGAACATGAACATAGCCCTTGTTTGGATCTCGTGATAGCTCCATCTGCTGTGTTGGATGTTCCTCCTCTAGCGTGTTCCCTGCCTTCCCAAAACATTGATCAGCAAGATCGGGGGGTAGATGACGTGCTAGACTAGGTACATTAGCATAGCAGATTCTCTCCTCCTCTCTTGTGTTACTTCTTCTATATGTTATTCTCATTCTTCTATTTGTTGTCCTTAGTGTTGTCTACTTGAGGACGATGCAAAGCATTGAGATCTCTCGATCTCTCTCATGTTGACTCAAAAGACACATGTGTTCCCTTCTTCTAGGTGACCTTCCTTGATGGGGGAATGAAGAACAATTATGCATACATACATATGATATATATACATGAATTATCATACAGCATACTGACCCCGAGGAAAGCGAAGTCACCTCGTGCTTTGTGTTTTGTGTCTATTATCCTTGGGCTTATCTCACACTTGGGGGCTAAATCCTTGTGATAACGTGCTCCTTTCTCGTTTCTTATATGTATCACTACCTTAAAGCAATCACCCCGGGTGAGGCATGTGCAATCGCTTTAACGTAGGGGGCCATACATCCCGTTCATATCTTTTCAAGATACTTGAAAATTTCTTGACAAATTTAGCTTTGCCTTGAAAATTTTCGGTATTTCTCTTGCATGACTCATAGTGAGGGAACCTTACTACTAACAATCATGGTTCTCCCTCATGATCTTCCCTTTTACTTTGTCAATCGAAGTCGTAAGATCCTTAGTCCACTGGGGGCTTGGGGTATCTTGCCTCCTTGACGTGGTGAAAGTCTTTCAATGTTGTTTCCTTGTACTTTACCGGAAGTATGAGCATACATACTCCCGCTAAAGTGGGGGCTAAATGTAGCGTCCTAAAATTGCGACACTTGCAATTTCGACTGCATTTTGGTCTTCACGATGGCGACGCAACACGCAACCTGAATGGAGACCCCGAAACCTGATTACAACACTGAAAACTGCATTTTTCAAGCACCCTGGCCTGAACCTCCTTGCACCCTGCTATCCCGAGAGGTGGGACCAGAGCGCCCAGTGCCCTGGTCCTTGGGTCCTATTTTGGGCCCGGTCTCCTAAGGGGTCTCGGGTCTTTTTGTTTGCAAATTGGAAATTACATTCCCTGGTCGGCCTAAGGTTGGGGAAATCAGTCTATCAACCCTAAATGACAAGTATATAAACTACATTTCTCTCTCTCATTTGGGTAGAGAGAAAAAAATATATGAAGAGGATATGTGTACAAAGCGTGGAAACTATACTCAAGCATTCAAGCATTCAAACATTCAAGCATTCATTCCAAGTCTCCATTCAAGGCTAAGTGTTGCATTCAAGACAAGGATTCAACCATTGAAGAGGAGATCACATAATACATGCTACAACATACAACATACAACATCTATACCTTCGCACATAAGGATACAAACATCCTTAGAACAAGGTATTAGTACTTGTTTTACAGTCATTTACATTTACAACACTTGCTCATTTCTTGGTTAATTCCAAAACCGGGGTTTGACCTAAAGGCAAACCCCTAATCCCTAACCCCCCAATCATCTTCGCTTTTCTGTGTGTAGGTTGCAGGTACGCGGCTGAAATTGAAGATCTGGAATCCTTGTGCAGAGACGAACAGATCCCCCTTTGTTTCGCGGATTTTTCGGAGGACCGTGGCGCCGGGCGCCATCATCCTAACAACTTTTGCTCAAATTTGCAGGACAACGCCGTATCGACATTTTACTGCTAATTCCATGTCCGCAGCTTCATCCTATATCCCTATCTCAGTTTATAAGTGAATCTTTGTCACTTTCTATGCATTCCTAGCTTAATTCTCCTATGCACATTCTTTACAAAAGAGGGTAGCCTTGCTGTCTTAACCCTTGAAACTCATTTAGCATCCAATCTTGCATTGTGTGGGATTGGATCTTGTGGGTTTCAACCCCTCTTTTGAATGTAAAGTCTCTCCCCTAAGTGAAAACCATCAACCCTAGCGAATCTCCCTTCTCTCTCCTTGGAGTTGGAAGAGGGCAGAGCAACTAGGGTTCGATCGTGATTTTCTGCTTTACACCCAGACAGTTCTAGGTCCAACTGCCTCCATCCATACTTCATCTCTCTTAATAACAATATCTATTTGTCATATTTATCAACAATGTTCTGAGGGATTCTTTCCCTTTGCTTCATTTTAGCTTGAAATTTTTTGAAATATTCCTTTACTTGCTTGTCTCCTTCTGAACCCATACCGGTAATTGTCTCCTTAATCTATTTTCCAACAGGAATATCATAGGCAAAGTCTTTGTGGCCTATACCAGGAATCTCCTTTGAGATGTATAGCATTAAACATACAATCAAATTTCCAATTTTGAAGGTTCCCTTCTTATCACCTTTGATCTTATCCAAATTTTCTAACAATTCATCTTTCAACCACTCATAAATGTCAATTTGAGCATTGTTCATTATCATCTCATAAGCACTATAAATGCATAGACTGGAAATAGAATTCAGCCTATTTGTATGAGCAACTTTGTATCCAATAACCATACTGGCATATTTGACATTGTTATCAGTTATATCGCTAACCCTGAGTGATCTATTATCTGATGTAGTGTCGGTTAAGTTCATAACCTCTTTGTTTGGAATTTTCTTTTCCTTTTCAGGCCTAGTGTCGGTAGAAGGTAAACCAGTAACAACCCTAATTGCTTCCTTAGTGATTTTGAAAATTGAGTCTAGCCATAAAAATTCATCGTGAATTCAGCTAAGAACATAACTAACAATCTCATCTAAAAATTTAGGCATGTGAAGGGTATCAATGAACCCTAAATCTTTGACAATCTTGTGTTTCGGTTTGACTACACCTTGTTTGTCTATGATAACATTCATGAACATGTTCTTTAAATCCTCGGACCCTAAATCTTCAATTTTACAGTGAATGTATGCCCTAGGGTCTTCAGCAAATGCAACTCCCTTCGGGATTTTTGAAAATGCACCAATGGAGTCATCCAACTTAGCTATCTTAGGGATTATCTTAAAGACTGGTCTAGGATGCTTGATATTTTCCATGACAGTAGGGTTTGCAATGAATTCAAGAACGAAAGATGAAGAAGCCATGTCGTAAAATAAATATATTTTAAGTGAAAACCTTGGATGCCCTAAAAAATCTTTGTTGCTTCGCTTCTTGAATGTCAGTGCTCAACTTCTACGCTCTTTGAATACTTGAATGCTTGGTGAATCGAAATGAAAAATTTCAATGCTTTATAACCAAAAAGTTAACTTAACAACCGCATTTAATGCTTCATCAGTTAGTGAATTTCCATTGTAACTCAGCATATGTGTCGGTAAAGAAGAATTATGATTTCTTACCACCATCTGAGGGTAAAATGTATGATCTTCAATTAGTTGCCTTACCCCTAAGGATTATTCCTTAGTTAGATGAAGAATCTCCTGTCGGTGCAAGATTTCTCTATTATGTCGGTGCAAGATTTCTCTATTATGTCGGTGTAGAGCTAGATTCATCATTTCTCTGATCTCTCTTCTCGACCCATTGTTTAGAGAATTCTTGTTTGATTTCATTCACTTTTTCCTTGCCTTTGTCATTAAATCCTCTGTTGTTTGTCGGTACATTCTTTCTTCTGCAAAATCTTGCAATATGCCCAATCTTGTTACATGCATAACAAGTTACATTGTTTCTTTGAATAGCTTTTCCATAACCTTGCCCGGTTTGAGTTTTGCATTGATTAGATAGATATCCAAATCTACCACAAGCATAGAATTTTACATTCATTCTACAATTGTTTGAGTTATGACCATGTTTATTGCATTTAGAACATTGATTGGTGGATAAGTTTGTATTCTGATTATTCCTAGATCTGCATTGAATTGCTCTATGACCAAATTTGTTGCAATTAAAACATTTGCCATTGAATTTATAAGCATTGGGTTTCCTTACCGGTTTGTTGTGATCATGATTGTTTGTAGTTCCATAACTTTCTCCATGTTCAAATCCAAGTCCAACTGTATCTCCATCAGGTTTTTGACTTTTCAGCATATCATCAAGCTTGTCTGAACTCTTTTTGAATTTGTCCTTGTATTCATTTGTAGTGACCAACTCACCTTCCAGAGTGCTAACTTGTCTCATAAGTTCCTCTTTGTCATGTTGCATCTGAATAAACTCTATTTTAAGAATATCATTTTCATAACTAAGCCTTAGAGATTCATCTGATCTTTCATTAAGTCATCTGACCAAATCTTCCTCATTCTTCTTTCTATCTTCAATATCCTTACATAGTCTCATGGTTAAATCTTGCATCTCATTCTTCATGTTACTGTTCTCTTGTCTTAGTTTCTCTACAATATCTCTGTGAGTTTCTTTTTCTTCATCATCTTGTTTTTGCAGTTGCACATGTAATTATTTTCTCTTATTCTGGTATATGACCAGGTTTTCTTGAAGTGCTTTGATGAATTCATGAGCAGATCTGAGTTCTTCTTCTAGTTTGATATTCTTCAATTTTTCTACGTCAAAATCTTCAAGAGTCACTTCTAACTGTTGTCTCAAACTTTCCATCAGTACCGGTTTCAGAATCTTCCTCAAGTTGTTAGGCTTTTGCAAATAGAGGACCAGGCTCTGATACCAATTGTTAGATACTTGGTTAATCCCAAAGACACTGAGAGGGGTGGGAGGGGGGGTGAGTCAGTATCAGACTGGTAGATGAAAGATTTAAACTTAATTGCAATTTTGTAATTGAAATTAATATACTGGTAAGAAAACAATAATGCAGTAAAGAGAAACAAAAGAATCAACATCAATGCGTACCATAACATAGATATTTTGGCGAGGAAACCCAGTGAGGGAAAAACCTCAGTGGGATTTGTAACCCACAATATTTACTCACTGGCCAATATGAATAAATATTACTTAGTACAATAGGGTCCTGCACATGCAGGAAGGCCAACTACCTAGAGCTCACGACTCAACAAAAATGGAGTCCCGCTAACTACACAATTGGATGGTTAAATCCAATAACAATGTACTGCTTCAAAATAGCATCTGCAATGTTGGATTCTTTATTGGTTTAAGCTTTGTCTGATACCTCTGCCAAAAACCTTGCTGGTAAATGATTATGCTTACACAGAATAGTCTTCACTCTACTCTGCTTCTTATTCGCTCTCAAGATAAACACATCAAAGTGCATATACAATTATCTGGTATCATATCCCTATCTTATCACATATATCGCTTACATACACAAATTTCATTACCTACTTCATTTGAAATGACCTACAAGATCTCATACATATATGATTCTTTACAATACATCATGTCAGCCATACAATTACAATTTACATTACATAAACAATATTATTGCCAAGTTGGCTTTGGATGCCGATATGATTTGTTGTCGGTGTAAACTGGATGCCGGTGTGAATAAACCTTGTTGTATCTGCCGGTTCCGGTAGGTGAAGTCTGTTGCCGGTTGAACCTATGAAACCTTGTTGAACCTTGTTGCCACTTTTTTGCCATCAACGACAACATATACCTTTCTCATCTGAGAGTATAATTCCAACAGTTGTGTCTAAGATGAGCTTGATTCTTGATTCGTGTTTTGGTTTATCATAATCCTAGGGGGTAAAATTGTTGTAACATCAAAGTCAAGTGATAGTTTAGCTTTGTTTTACAATAGTACTAAAAGATGTTTATCTTTGTCATGGTTCAAAAGTGCATTAAGGATTGCAAGGATGTGTGGATCTTTTTGGGTGGCATCAAGTTCTTTTGTTGTTAAGTTGTGTTGTAATTCAGTTAATAAAGTTAAATTGTTTGCATTTGGAAAAGTTGCCCCTCTGTAGGGTTGTCCTCATGTGTAAGTAGATACATTCATTATGCTTATAGAATTAAACATAGGGTCGTTGTTTGGATCCATTTAACTCTTAGCTATCTGTGATCGAGTGACAGGAATAAGGACTACAATGATGAATTAAAAATGAAATATGAGACCTAGAATGAGTTGTGACACATAACCTAAATGCAAATATCTAAGGTTAATGGCTGGTTGAAAATGTCATCTAACTAGACACTCTACTAATCTCTTGGATGGGGAGGTTGTTGTTGTTGAAGCCAAAGTCTCTCAAGTCTCCACTGCAAGATTTCTCACTTAGCTTTGGCCTCCATTCAATGGAATTTTCTTATGTCATCTTCTAAAGTGAAAGCAACTCCTAAGTATTGGGGTGCAATCATTTTCAACCTCTAAGCAAGGTTATTAGGACCGAGGGTGATATCTTCTTGATCGTTGTTAGGTCCCAAATCAAGTTGCAAAAATGGGAAGAAACTATCACCAGGTAACACCATCTATTGTGGGACCCTTCTAAATGAATTGGAGATGACTTCTAAGATGAATTTGGATATGAAGGCACTAATGAGGGCAAAGATGAAGATAAAGTTAGTAACACTACACAAAGAGTATTGAGGGTTGTTTTGACCTAATTGAGATAATGATTAATGATGTATCCTATACTAGAATAATGAGAAAGGGCACAATAATTGGTTGTTGATTAATTGATGATAATGGGCCTTTAGATTCTCAATGACTCCTTAAATAAATATTTAGACTTGTCAATAAAGGATATGCAACCTAAGGGACCCTAAAGAATTCTAAGGACAATTAAGGGTATGCAATCTATGGGAACTTAAAGATTCTAAGGACAATTAAGGACATGAAACCTATGGGAACCTAAAGACTTCGAACAAAATTTTTTCTTGATTGTAAGAAGATAGAAGATAGTATGAATTTTTACAATTAACTTGAAGATTTTCTAATTGAGCACTGAATACTGTTTTGGACAAATGTGATAGGGTAAACCGATGAATGCAAATTTTTGATAGAACTTATGTGACACACCAACATGACCAATGCAAAATGAAGTCAAGATGCATGCAAAACCCTGACAGAACAAATACAAAATTCTGAGTTTTCTATTTTGATTTTAGTGTTTCAACAGTTTCAATTTTTCTGTTTTTATTTATGTTTTCCTAGGTTTTAGTGAAATGTAAAATTGTAGACAATCAGAAGACAATATGGATGAATTAACATAAATAGACAAGCACGATTCTTATGGTTAGTTAGGACAATACCTATTGGGTTCCCACTGTGAATAAATCTAAGTTGCACTTATTCAAAGATGACAAAGTAGGAGTTTGGTATCACTTGTTCCCCCACCATGACACTCACTTCTTGAGCGTACCAGACTCCAAATTCCCAAATACCCAAAGATCTAGAGGAATTTGCTATCTCTACTCTGAACTGCGAGATTATGGGATGAATTAAGAGGTCCGACCTCCTGTGCCAACAAATAGAAAGTTTTGGGTTGTTAAAAAAATGGGATATTAGTAAAGGAATCCATTCAGGTGGCCATACATGCGGTGTTTTTCTCAATTAAGAGGCCTCCCAGCCCTTGTGATCTTTACACACCACTATGTGGATTACACATCACACGGGTACTGGGAGAGACAGATGTCAATATGACAAATCTGCACCTATTTCCTATGAGTTTTCACCATTCCATCATCTCAAATGATCCCTAATCAAGATCAACAAAGGTACACATCTTTGAATCCCTTCCCACACTCTCCTTCCACCATACCATCCATAAAACCTCCAAGTCATCCATCCTCATACACCCATACCATTGCTATTGGAAGAAATTTGGAAGCCAAATCTAAAATGCATAAAGTCAAAAATCCAGGGATCAACATGTCCCATGAAAAATACATGTTCAAGAAAAAAAAATGATCCAAAAGAATGAAAAATAAAAAAAGGCCACAAAGGCTTGAAAAGAAAAAATAAAAAACTATGCGGATTCCCAAAGTACTCATAGAATAAATACATCTCAAAGTAAATTTAAAATGGCATCCAAACATGCTAATCCAAAAGCTCCCTCCATTCATAAGTCTTACAATCCTCCATCTTCAAAATCCATTTTGCCCCCTTATGTCTCAAAATCTACTATCTTAAGACCATCATCCTCTTCATCTATTTTGGGTCCTCATGTCCCAAAATCCACATTTATCCTTCATCTAATTTAAAATCCTCTCCTCCACAACTCCACCACCCTTCAAGGTGTGTGTCAATGTTGATCTTCCCAACATCCCCATCCATTTATCAACAAGACTTTCAAAACCCCATCCATTATCCAACATCCATTTTCCATAATCCCAATCCTTTAATTCAAGATTTTGCATAAATCTATATCCTCCTTCATCTTCCATCCATTGTATCTCCTCATCTATTTCTACCAACATCTATGGGCATACCTCTAATTCTCATGGTTCATTATACCATTGTACTATGAGGAAAATTGG